>NC_025993.2:146289956-146569610 GCF_000442705.2 Elaeis guineensis
GATTATATGTGTAGCACTTTCTTATCATCTCCTAAGATGGATCTAAGATTAATAACATTTACTGCTAATTTTGTGAAAGAGGCACCAGGTAAAGCTAAATCGAAGACAAGAAGAAATTAAGGGGTATGACAACAGATATGATTTTTTCCCCTGATTAAGGAATGCAGTTAAATACTTATAAAAAAAAAAAAACCAAAAACTCTTAGCCACAATGGAACACAATTAAAAATAATAATAATGCCATATCCTATTCATTTGGGTCAGACATATGGATCCCAGATTGCCAATTGTTGACACCAACACAATGCCCTCAAAAGATTTTTCCATAATTTACCATCTTCATTGCAATTACCAACCGTCATCTTTTGTACATGTTTCTAATACAGTCACTTTATGCTCGGCATTATCACATATCAAAAAAATCAAGCAGTAAAGTCAGTCCAAACAGGTGTGATCTTGATAGAGATAGAATGTTTACATAAATGCACAGTAATAGAACAGTAAATTCAAAAAATTGGTAATAAACATCAGATTTGCACAAATAGAAGCAAAGGAGATACTGTTACAAGATAGGTCCATATATGCAAAAGAACTTGATAATGATGAAAGACCAACCTGCATTGAACTGAAAACAGTTAGCAAATTCATACATCAGACAGGAATCTTAACCATTGATAAATGCAAACAGAAAATGTTTTGCAGTACCTATCTCAAAGAGATTTGCATGGCATACAAGTGATGCTGGGGCAATTAATGGTGCTGGACACATACTAGCTATAAACACTTCTTCATATTTCATCCATATTTAACCAAATCCTTTTTATCAACATACAAATGTTGTCTGACAAGTTTGAAGCGTTCAAGTGGATGCAGTGTTCAGAAAAAACCAATCCCAAGCAGTAAATACATAGAAGCAGTATATATGTGAAAATTATTAGACTCTCTGGTCATGAATTTGAATGGAACCACCCATCAAAGAAGCTTCGTCATCACATGGAGGCAAATTTCCTGAAAACTAGAGAAGATTAAACATGCAGCATGCTGGAAACAAGATACTGCATGGTATGGCTTTTGAAAATTCACTCCAATATTGCCATTAAAGGAATGATTCAGCTTGCAAACAAATAAACAGGGCAAGTTGAATTGAGGATTTGCATGGCATCAGATGACATAATTTTGACAGTAATTCTTGAATAACTGCAAGATTTTGATCAATGAAGTAAAGATAGCAAAGATATTTTGATACATTTAATGTCCCAAATTTTACCTCTCCTATGCTCTCTTATTAATGAAGTGAAGGAAAGGTAGTTTATTGAAGGTGTTGAAACTCATCATGTGACCAGCCAAATGTACATTCATCAATCATTAACAAAATTGCACTGTCATTGGTAGTACCCCTCTAAAAGATGCTAAAAAGGTCCACAATTTATGTGAGCTTAGAAAAAACAAATACCACTCAAGATGGTAAGCTTTATAGGCTTCCTCTATAAATGAACCTACATCTTGTACCAATTTTGTTTTTAAGAAAAAAACAAGGCAACTATATAACTCTCTCTCTCACTTCATTGTATAGACTTTTCTGCAACATTCCTTTAGCTAATTTATTGCCAGACTTGTGATTTTAACATCTGGCATTGGTCTTAATTGATGATGAAAAGTCAAACAGTTAAATCTTGAGATTCCATAAATTCAGCAACTTGTCCTTTTTTTCATGAAATAAGGAAGAATAGCATATGGAAAGCATTTTTTTCAGATGGAGTCAATTCTAGCGTAGAAAGGTTTAATATAAATCAAGGAAATCAATGTGGAGTCTTCAAAGGATAAGTACTTACCAGCTCAATCAACTGAATAAAGTCAAACCAAAATCAAGCGTGTGATCCGCCTCTGAGTCCAATCATGGTATCAGTGCCTCCCTTGAAAAATGGACTTGCTTGGCTTAGTGCGTAAAGCCCAATTCACCAATTCTTATCTCTTTTGGAAGAAACAATAATCAATAATAATAATAATAATAAACATAGTAATAATATAATTATAATTATAATTATAAAATAATATAACTACAGTATTAATTTACTACGAATCAAGGAAATCAATGTGGAGTGTCAATTCCAACATTCAAATCATAACATGAGATTTTTTTTTTTTTTGTGCCTAAATCAATCTTCTTGTGTCCCATCACCCATAGCATATCGATAATGCTTTCTGTGAAAAGCTGAGATCATGGGTTTAAATGAATCTAACACAAAAGGTTGAGCCTTCAGAAGGTTGTTCCAGGACTTCATGTCTAAAGCATGACATACCATGGAAATATTGCCATCTCATATTAAAACATATTTTAGTTGGAGTTCTTGCTTGTTTCAGCTGTGCAATACTTGCATGTAGCTTCTTGGTTCAATGTCAATAGAATGTAAAGTTGAAGTGCCCTCATTCTTATTCTTTTCTTGATGTCAAATTCAAAGGCATGACATAGTTCAATTGTTGACTAAGTAATAATCACGGCAGAAGCAATGATTTTTTAGAAATAATAAATATTAGATTCATAAAAAGCTTACAAAATTCAAGTTCTTGACTTTGACATCTGTGATCTGCATTGTGATGATGGGAGATGATATTATACATGATTCATGTTTAGGTTTCAAACATAGAAGAACCAATTCCAAAGCCATTGCGCATAATGTCTGTGTTAATCAAACAAACATAAGCTAAATGAAGAATGGTCATCATAAGGGGATGTGTCATATGTACAAACATCTGGAATATATATATATATATATATATATATATATATATATATATATATATATATATATATATATATATATATATATATATATCTGTGCACGCGCGCGCGCATGTGTCTAATAGAGATTACTAGATAATCAATCAAAATGGTTTCTTACAAAGATGTTTGGTATTATAGAGTATTTGTCTATAAGGAATGAAGGAATAGAGGATCTACTGTGCATTGTTTACATTGTTAAGGATAGGAGGATGATGCTCTTGATGCTAAGAATTAAGATGGTAAAATGTAAAGCACCTATAAATGGCCATCCCTTATTTAGCTTAAATTCTTGAGAAAGACACTTGAAAGCAAATAATCTGGACAGGACTTTGCATAGACTTCGCAATTCCAATCCATGTGCACATAGGAACAGACATGGTGATGCTGCAAAGGATGTCACAAACTTTAGGATATTTTTCATTTGTTTATTAGATATGACATGGATCACAATTTTCTATTAGTGTCTAATATTCTCATTATATTATCAACATATTCACAAGGAACCTTCTTGATGATATCTGATTTTACTTGGATCTTTCTTGGTGTATGTTCGCAAAAATATTTATTTCTTTAATGCATTGAATAAATCAAATTTGCACTTCTGTTGTTGAAAATGTTTAACTATATAATCTAACATAAGACTAGTTGATAAATATAGTGAGGGCTACTACTCTTAGCATGGAGATAGGATAATGCATCTCTTTGCATGTGCCTATCTCCGCTTGAAACTTTATATGCCCATAGACATTCTTTTTCATATTCGTATATGTTTGATGCACATCTCTGCCAGTACATGCAACTGAAATGTTGACATGTTGCTGTAAATTCAGCTTTTCTTTAGCCGTTTAGGTAAACTGGAGCTAGCATTCCTAACTTTTAAGTAAAATTTGTATTAAAAAAAAATGCCCATGCCAAGATAACAACAAGCCTTTCCACTTTTAACACTACCACAATACATCCTTCACCTCAAAGATAACTTTTTTACAAGCCAAAACATCAAGTCCCTTGTCAACAGCCCCAAATCATTTTAACACTACCACATTACATCCTTCTAGAAGGGTCGAGGCTACCACTTTCAGGCCATTGGGGGTAAGGAGCAGGACTGTGCATTGTCCAATTCATGGATATGGATCCCACCTAGCAAAAATTTCAAAAAAATAAGAAAATGAAAAAATAACAATGTAGTTTACTAGCAGAGATATATTTGATGTTGTTAGATGGACAAACCATGTGACCAAAGCCCTCTTGCATTCCAATTGGGGTCATTGCCCATGCCTCATTTGGTTGGATCTCTTGGCCCTGTACAAAAGAACAATAAAGATGTTTTATACAGAAAATGATGTGCAATTCAGATTTATGGAAGTGTAGCAAGGAATGCAAGGACAAAATCCTACATGCACACTAGCACTTGTGCTGTCGTTGCTCCTTGAGTTTTTCACCTGCACGGGATTCAAATTCTGGATAGCCCTTTCTCTCTGGCTGACAAGCCTTTTCATGGGTGAGCGAGCTTTAGGATGTGATTGTGTAGGATTCAGAACCCTGGCAATTGGAGCCATGGGTGATGCATCATTTTCCAGGTCAAAAACTGCTGGAATATGGCAGCTACTACCTAACTGGGAGGTGGATGACATGTTGTTGTCACCAATCCTTCTATCTCCATGTGATTCCTCATATTTCATCACTTTCTCCCTTGCCTCCTTCATTACCACTAGAGCAAACTCTTTCAAATCATGATCAACAGCCCCACCAATCTCAACAATATCCATCAAAAATTGGTGGCCATGCATGTATAAATCATCGTAAATATCCATCTCATGAAGAGATGCAATGCTAGGTGACGACGAGGATGCGTTCAACCATTTGAAATCCTTCCTCCAACGTGGGAGTATGTATTTTGATGGTAGCACAGTTACAAGCTCTTGTCGCAACACACACAATGCATGCCTGCACAGAATACCTCTAAATTGAAAAGATTTGCAAATGCACCAAACAACTTCCTCGGTAGTGTTATAAGTAACCTTGTAATCAATCTTCTTGCCAGCTGCTAGTTCGGTCACCTTGTGAGTGACAATGGGCCCATTCCTGTCAACTATGACACTAATGCATTGCATCAAGTGTTTCACCTCAACCTGGAACTCTAAAAATATGTTTGTGGTATACACCTCAGCAATCTGCTTTTCAAACTCCAGTTCTGATAACAGATTTGGGTTTGTACTGAATGAGCGGAAATCCTCTTGAACCTCCTTCTCATACTTGCTCCACAAAACATTTTCATATTGCTCAACAAACATTCTGATAGAGGTTTTGGATGTCACATAACCATCAAAATAACTGCTATTACTCTCGTTCTTCTGCATACTTGACATATTGGCCCAAAATGTGTCCTTTACATACACAGGCACCCATTGGCTCCTATCTTCATATAATGTGGATAACCACTCATTGTCTTGAAGTTGAAATTGCTCGATCATTTCTGCCCACCCTCTTTGAAAGTCAGTAACTGTCAGAGAATCATAAACAACCTCACTCAATTTATCACTTATTGCCTTTCTTTTTTCCATTTTACCTATTTTTTCAGGAAGCTTCCTCATAATATGCCAAAGGCAAAATCGATGTCGAGCATGTGGGAATACCTTGGCAACTGCTCCACCTATGGTTTTACACTGATCGGTAATTATAGCATCAGGTGGCTTGTCACTCATACACCTTAGCCACTTCCGAAAAAGCCAAATACAGGTATCTGCCGTCTCATCTGCAAGAAGACCACATCCTAACAATATAGACTGGCCATGGTGGTTTACTCCGACAAATAAAGCAAGTGGCAAATCATATTGTTTGGTTAGGTACCTAGTGTCGAAGGTTATGATGTCACTGAAGTAGCGATATGCAGCTCTCGATCTGGCATCGGCCCAAAATATATTCCTTAGCTGGCCTTCGTCATCCATATCCCAACTATAAAAGAAATTTGAATTCTGTGCCTGCATGCTGTCAAAGAACTTCAGCAGAGCCTCAACATCTTCTTCTCCAAGCCTGAGTTTTCTTGCCTCTTCTGCATGATTTGTACAATCCTTCTCAGTAGATAAGCAGTTTTTATATCCAACTCCTGGAGCAATCGCTGCATCGATTGACTTGTTTATAGACTCAGCCACCTTGTCATTGATCTGAAGCTGTCCTTTCACTGAAGCTGGAAGCTCCCTAAAGCATTTCATGAATCTAACCATATCAGGTTCAAGCGGGTGATTGTGCTCCAATTCAACAACCTCTACCTTCCAACGGTTCTCTAAATGACGATCCCTTATAACCATCATGGCCTTGCATTCCGTCTTCACAGCAGGTTTCGTTCTGTACTTAGTGTTCTTTTTCTTTAGTATTGCTGACCCTCCTTTACAACATGTGAAGGTCGAACGGTACCGATCTCCAAGAAAGTTGTGACTTGTCCTTCTTCTAACCCCAAAGCCCATGAAATAGCCATATGCCTTATAGAAATGAAAAGCCTCATTAATGGAATCAAAAGTCATGCCTATCTTGGGAACCAGTGCATCCTCTGCACTTGTTGGAGCATCCTTATTTACTTCCTCCAAGCATTCGTTTTCATCCCCCTCTTGTTCTCCAGCAGAACAGTCTTTGCTCGCATCATTGTGTTCCTCTTCCCTCGGCTCCAATTCGGGCAAGGCCTGTTAACCAAACCGCTAACCTTCGAATTAAAATAGAAATGCTTAACAGTATTTTGCCTCAAGGCAATTGCTTGCACTTGCAGTTAGCAAAATTACTGGAACAGCTAGAACAGAGCGATATGAAACTGTGGCTAAACAGCTAATCCGCACGCTTAATTCAGTCATCGATGCATAGGTATAACATTGTTCTTGTAATCATGACGACAAGAAGTAAAATTAGAGGGTTATAGTCAAGAAATTTCTGAAATTGAGGATTTGTTTCATGCATCCAAAGGCGTCGTTAATTGGACGAGTTTCCCGAAAAAGAAAAAAAAAATCAATGAGAAGAGGAAGGGAAAGGGGGCGCACCGGAGCTGGGGATGAAACGGGCGTCAGATTTGGGATTGGGTCCGCCGCTTGGCCCGTCGCCGGCTCCGGCGGCGCGATGGGAGCCGGTTTCTCCTCCATAGGGTTTTTCCACTACATAGCCACAGACGAGCTCGATCCGCCGACGAGGGACAGAGAGAGACCGAACCAAAGGGGATTCAATTTTCAGGGAGTTTTCGAGGAAGATCAGAGAGAAAGGGGGGCTACGAGTTTCTGCTTCCCTACGGAAATTAATCGGTGGGCGGAGACGCTCACGGGTCCGGCCTCCGATTGGGTGTAATGAACCCGTTTTATATCCCGGATCGGGCATGAACCGGACCGGAGACACCTTAATTTATTCCTGCATCCCTCAATTCGAGGTCGGGCCATTTTTTATAGTTTCAGAGACGAGGCCTCGACCGTGCTTGTTTTCTTAGCTTACTCCGACCACCGTCTCCAAAGAAATCCACTTTCCTTGATTCCCATGGCTTTGTTATTCCCACGTCTTCCTCAATTCTGGTTATCCTGTAAGCCTTCCAAAGTTCTTATCAAATCCGCTTTAAACGCTAGCTCGAACCGGAACTCCGTTCCCATCTCTCCGCTGTCGACGGAGGTAGCGTCGGCGAAGAAGAGATGCCTGAGATGCGGCACGCTCTACCAGGATCGGGATAACTCCCCCACGGCTTGCTCCTTCCACGGCCACACAACTGGTACATCCTGTACCTGCTTGGAATTGGAATTGAGTTTTTTCTCTTTGATGGGTGGGTTGCCAAGTGCGTTGAATGGGCTCAGGTTGCATGCTGCCTCCCACTTTGGTCCAGTTTTTATTGGGCCTGGGTTCAATGACACACCTGGAGTTCATGCGCAAGTTTTAGGTGCCATTGTCTCTAGAGAGTTCCCGACCCATCCTACTTCTCGATTTCATTGGAGAGATATACTGCAGCATATCTTTCGTGAGATAAATACTGTAGCTGATTGGATTGCTGCCTTTATGAAGAAAGGGTCATTCATGGGCAACTTCCAGACATTTTGTTTTCTTACTGTCCGATATTCATACAAAAATTGTTTGAAGGAAGCATCTTATCAAAAAAAAAAAAAAATTCAACCATGATACTCAGCTGCATCTGTGAAGGCTAATTCTAGCTTATGATTGGGATTTCTCAGTTGTGAGGGAATATGAACTATGGAGCGTGGGCACACACAAACACATTTATTAGAGAGAGATTTATGAGATATATTGTTAATTTAGTTCTAGATTTGATACGTTTTAGTTCACTGAACATGGTTTTTGTGTAGGAGATAGAGGGTTATTCTCATTAGCTCCACCGCATCAAGGAATAGACGGCGAGTGGAGCGATGGGAGTGGAGTAATTGTTTATAAGTGGAACGAGAAGGAAGACAGGCCAAATACAAGGAGGGCTAACTGGAAGAAAAGATGGAGTTGTTGTGCTGAATATGATGAGAATGCTCCGCCGTGCCGACGAGGATGGCATGTTTGTTACGATGACGGCTTCACACTTTTTTAGCGTTTGTTACATGATTTGTAGTTTAAACTCATGTTATCCATAAATTAATGTTTGGAAAATTAGATTTCAGTTACTTGCTGAACAATGAAGGTTCCATTTAGCATCGCTTGCAGTTTTCGGTTTTCATGAAAACGAAAACCGGCTTCTATATTTTTTTTTTTTTGGAAACCAGAATTCATAGCTTGTTTGTTGATCTCTTGAACTGTGGTGACAATGGTGGCAGCTTGTGGGCAGCAAGGGCTGGTGGCAAGGGCCAATGGGATGGTAGCAGCACTAATGAAGACTGGCGGTGGTGGTTATGAACAAGCTTCATTAAAATGGGAAAAAAAAGTAAAAGATATTCATGAAAGCTTACACTTTTTTTCCCAGAAATTTTGAAAAGTATTATTAAAAAATTAAAAAACAAAATGAATAACTAGATAGATTTTTGGTCTAGATTTATGTGGTTTTAGCAATGTAAAAAGAAAAAAAAAAAAGAAAGAAATTGGCGGTGACAATTAGATGGAATAGCCTAGCTCGATTGCAAATCATGCCTCGGAGGGATTGCACAATTCTTAAAACATCAAAAAATAAAATGAAAAAAAAGTAAAGAAGGTTCCTCTCCATAAAAGATCATCCAGTGCTGGGATCCCCTTCCCTCTTTTTATATTTCTCCCTTCTTTTTCCTTCTTATTTTCGAACGATCATCACCATGCCCAGCAAAATTTATAGCCAAACATCACCGTAGATAAGATAAGATCTCTCAAACAATCTTCCTCTTAATTTCTTTTAGTTTATAAAGCCTGAATTTTAACCAATTTTTGCCAAAATTTTTTTAAAAAATCAGATCTTTAATCCCTTATTTTTCTTCTATGTTTTCCCTAGATTTGTTGGCACCGTTTGTCGTCGTTGATTGCCAAACCAAGGATCCTTAGCTATGCCGCCATGAACTGCATCCTCATCTACTATCTTTTGACAAGACCTTCTTAGGTTTGGTAGAAAAGTGGATTCAAATGAAATCTCCTGTTTTGCCCAAACTAAAGAAGAAGAAGAGAGAAAAAGAAAAAAAAAAAAATAACGAGAGAGAGAGTTGCATATCTCTCTTCTTTCTTTTCTTCACCTTCCCTACCTTCTCTCTTTGCTCTCTCTATCTTTCTCTCTCTATCTTCTCTCTACTTTCTCTCTATCTTTCTCTCTATTAGAGTTTTTGGTTCTTAAAAAAAAAAGATTTTCCCCTTAGTGATCTTAATCAATCCAGGTAAAGAGGACTTAAACCATGGTCTCCAGCAAACATATCGGTCCCTACATCGGCTAAGTCAGGCACCACTATATATCACTATCAACAATTTTTATGGAGTTGTTACATCTTAGTATGACTCCTGATTTATGATTGATCGATTCGAAAATGCAGATCAACTAGATCAGATAAGATAAGATCTCTTAAACAGTCTTCCTTTTAGTTCCTTTTAGTTTAGTAGTTTCCGAATTTGTAACTCTTTACAAAGTGATCCAAATCATCCATCCAATTGATAATTTGATCATAATCCAAGCTATTGATCAGGATGAGCTCCTTTTGTGTGTGACCCTTTAGATTCTATTCTATTTGATAGTGAGACATACCGTGATCTCTATGACAGCATCATCGAAATTTTTTTCGATGGATTGAAACAATTCCAACACACCCCAATAAAGATCATTAATCTGAAAGCGATCCTAGTGAGTTCTCACAATCTACTAATGACGTCTAGCAGTATGTAATAACAATCCAGCAGAACAGAAAGATGAACCCCCAGGTATAGTTACCGTATGATCAAGTTCCTCTATCAAGAGTCTCGACAGGATGCTGGTCATGGAACCTCATCAAACTCTAAGCATCCGTCATATACCAGACTTAATTAGCTCAAGTCCAATCATAAATCTCATAGAAACTTCTTTCCATAATTATGCTGCTGTGGCCACAGACTCATGGATTCAGTCTCTTAGGTCGTATAGGACTACTCCTCAACTACTAAGATCGATAGATCTCCTATAAGTATACTCCTACTCCAACAATGAACCTACTGCAGTCAATGTCCACTACAAGGACTCATATGATTAGGGACCATGTTTATGTGTAGTTAAACTACAGCAATCCCACTGTGAGTAGTCAAGGTACCATAGGTCAAAGAATCACTCACACAATTACAGCATCGAGAAGTCACTGATGAGTGAGTAAGCATTCATGTGACTTCTTATTCTTGATCACGCTCAATACCGTTGTTCTCTAACAACTATCTGCACTTTCGTTTCAATATCCGTATACTGTAGACTTAAGATCCATCTATCTAAAAAGAAAATAATCCTGCACTAGTCTACTCAGATCAATCATCATTTCCGTAATGATCATCGACTGAGAGCATTTAAAAATTAATCTATAACGATATATGTCTTAAATTTTCAACTCTTGAGAATATGTATCATTGATCATTAACTTCATGGACAATTCTAAGATACATTACTCTAGAATGAAAATAATTATCCATAATTTTAATTTCAATAAATCAAGTACAAACTTATATCCTAAAAAATTACAATATGTCAGCCAACAATTGACTTTTCAAATTACATATCTAACAATCTCCCACTCGATCTAAAGTTAATCTATCACAAATCTAAGTCCCATCTTCTCAAGATAGATTTCAGTCTTTAGCTAGCAAATTACTTAGTCAGTCGGTCTGCCACGTTTTCATGGGGTCTACTCTTTTCACCTTGACATTTTCAAGTCGAGATAATCACGTATTATTTAAAGTCCTTCTTTTCATGTGCTGGGTATTCTGGTGAGACCAAGGCTCCATCAACTGAGGGCTAGGGTGCCAACATTATCACTATGATGATATCTCATGATATCAATTGCAACAAAGATACTTAGACCAGAAGATCTTACCTAGCACCTTTAGAAACGGTGACTAACTCAGCTTCCTATAATGATTGGTTATTTAGAACTCTTCCAATCTATCAATTGTCACATTGCTTCTGATGTAGACTTTCTACCATCAGTTAGGACTGGCAAAATATGATTCGACCCGCCAACCCGACCCGTGTTCGATCCGCCATAAATAGGTTTGGATTTAGGCTAAACAGGTTTGAGTCATAAATGGGTCAACCCGTTTAACTTGTTTAATAATTGGATCGAATTTGAATTTTAGATATCTGACCCATTTAACCCGTTTAATCCATTTAATATCCAGATCAAGTTGAGTCAGATAACCCATTTAATCTATTTAACCTGTTTAACCTATTTCTGACCCATTTAACCCAACCTATTTAATCTGTTTAACCCATTTAAGATCCGTTTAACCTGTTTAAAATCTGTTTAATCTGTTCAACAATTGACTTTTCAAGTTACACATCTAACAATCTCTCACTTGATCTAAAGTTAATCTATCGCAAATCTAAGTCCCATCTTCTCAAGATGGATTTCAGTCTTTAGCTAGCAAATTACTTAGTCAGTGGGTCTACCATATTTTCATAGGGTCTACTCTCTTCACCTTGACATTTTTAAGTCGAGATAATCACGTATTATTTAAAGTCCTCCTTTTCATGTGCTGGGTATTTTGGTGAGACCAAGGCTCCATCAACTTAGAGCTAGGGTGCCAACATTGTCACTATGATGACATTTCATGATATCAATTGCAACAAAGATACTTAGACTAGAAGATCTTACCTAGCACCTTTAGAAACGGTGACTAACTCAGCTTCCTATAATGATTGGTTATTTAGAACTCTTCCAATCTATCAATTGTCACATTGCACACATTCTGATGTAGACTTTCTACCATCAGTTAGGACTGACAAAATATGATTCGACCCGTCAATCCGATCCGTATTCGATCCGTCATAAACAGGTTTGGATTTAGACTAAACATGTTTGGGTCATAAATGGGTCAACCCGTTTAACCTGTTTAATAATTGAATCGGATTTGGATTTTAGATATCTGAGCCATTTAACCTGTTTAATCTATTTAATATCCAGATCAAGTTGAGTCAGATAACCCATTTAACCTATTTAACATGTTTAACCTATTTTTGATCCATTTAATCCAACCTATTTAATCTGTTTAACCCATTTAAGATCCATTTAATCTGTTTAAAATCTGTTTAATCTATTTTTGATCTATTTAACTTGATCTGTTTAACCTGTTTGACTCGTTTGATCTAATTTAACCTATTTAATAAATGGATTAAATGGATGGGGTCGAATTACTTGTTTAACAAACAGGTCAGATTCATATTTGAATTTTTGACCTGTTTAATAAATAGATTGATTTTGGATTGATGATTTTCTGACCCGATTCATTTATGATCCGATCTGTTTATGATCCGACTCGATCTGATTGCCACCCCTACCATCAATGCCAGGCACAAGATCCAAACATGTGTACCCATAAATCTTGCAACTGAAAATTTTTCTTCAAAAATCAAGAACAAATTCTTAGTGCTTCTCAAGTACTTAAGGATGTTCTTCACAGCTATCTAGTGTCATACACCTGATTCAACTGATTTCTGCTCGTAACACTCATAGCAATATTAAGTCAAGTATATTGCATGGCACTTATGAGGTTTCATAAGGGATCAAGCTCAGAAACTAAATCTCCTTAGATATGTTTAGACACGTCATCTTGAAGAGATACATGCCTTGCCTAAGGGGTAGAAGCCCCTCATAGAGTTTTCATGCTGAATCCTTTCAACACCTCCATTATGTACTTTACCTATGAAAAGCCTTGCATCTTATCAGATCTGTCTCCACAGACCTTTCAAGATGCTTTGCTTTGATCTTTTTGGAGGATCTATTTGACAATCAACTCTTGATCAAAATCAATATAGGAACAGCTTTCTCAATCAAGAGAATCTTATCCTCCCACTGATCCTTTTGAAAACTCAAGGTTTCTCCTTCTTTTTGATGAAATCAAATAATTTGATTACATCAAACCAACTTCGAGATGCTTGTATTAATCTAAAATAGATCAATGCAGCTTGCAGATCTTGTGATCTCCATCACCGAAAGTGAAACCCATCAAGCTGCTCCCTATAGATATCTTCCAAGATATCTATTGAAAAATAATTTTTACATCCATCTGCATCTGATTCTCTTTTATAGATTCATTTACTCTCAGTGGATACAATATCCTCTAGTGGATCCACTAAGGTCAAACTTGACTGGAATGCATCAAGTCAATCTTTGACTTTATTACTTCCATTCATTTCTCGAAATCGATGTCGTACATCACCTCATCATAGATCTTAGGATCAACTATTTGATCTATATCTCTCATAAAAAATACTTTCTCTACATCCTCTGAAAGCATACCCAAGTATCCCTCATGAGGATGGGAGACCTACACTAGATTTACGAGATGGTGGAGGTCTTATACCAACTGACTCAGAATGAATAGGTACAACCAAATCTTCAATTTGTTGCTCTTTAGATATTTTCTCTTCGAGCTCAATTTTTTTTCACTATCACTATTTTAGATAAATTATTTTTCTAAAATGTAGTATGATGGATCACAATAATATTGTGGTCCGCCGGGAAGTATAATTAAGTATCCTACTTAACAGATTAAAGTATGTTTCTAAAGAAGTAAAGGTTAGTGAGTGAATCTCATTATGAACTAGTCCATACATATCCAATAGGATCCCAATCCTCCTTTTCGATACCCCATTGAGCTGAGGCAAACCAGGATTCCATATAAGACTATACCAACTCTTGAGCACCTCCTCCTTATTTTCGTGCATGGATCACCAGCAAAGGGTGCACAAAGTGTACCCTAAAAGCCACGAAAATTCTAAAAAAAATTTGGATAAATTCGATGCAAAATTGAAAGAGTTTTGGATTTCTAAAACTCTATCTCATAGAATTCGAAATCCAAACTTATTCCTTTTTGATTTGATCCAAACCACCTTCCATGTAAGAAAGAAGAGAGGAAACCTTTTGTGAACGTGGGAGAGACCTGGGAGAGGACTTTTGTCGCACAAAATAAGTGAAGATTGGCATTGAATAAGAGAGAGGGCGTGGGGAAGGCTTATGTGGCGCAAGGTGGAATCCTAGTCTTACTAGGATTCTATCTCATGACTTGTTTTAATTTTGTTTCTCAAACCAAATCAAACCAAAATTAGATCAACCTAATTAAAATAAGTCTTAACCCAATTAAGAACCTAATTTAATCAGATTAAATTAGATTTAAATCTGATTTAATTTTTTAATCAAATTAGAAATTAGATTGACCCAAGTCCTAGTTGAACTAGGACTAGTTTTTCCTTGCACTTGGCTTATCCAATAAACCAATTGGACTTGATCCAATCAAGTCCAAAATAAATCTAATTAAATCATATTTAATTAGACTTAATCTCAGCCTATTGGCTTAATCAAATTAAGCCAATTAGCAATCGAATTGCTAATCGATCCTCCTGCAATACTTGCACTGGGTTAAATGTCAATCGTATTGATCATTTAACCCTAGAACGATTTTTAATCGTTGATCAATCATCCGATCGGATCATGAACTCTAATGTGTGTGACCTCATAGGTCTGAACCTAAGCCGGTAGCACAGGAATAAATTTCTGTACCAATCAAAGTGACCATCTAGCAATGATACCCGACGACCGGATAGGTCAAATGTGTAGAACAACATCCTTAGAACCCATGCGGATATAGTTTTCATATAATTCATCCCCTTGACCAAAATGATCATAGGACACCCCAAAGTTTAACTGTCAACTCTGATCAGGTTATCCACATTGTATTTCAAAATATCAAATCCATCTGATGGATTATCCTGGCCAAAGTTTTGCTAAATTGAAATACAGCGACTCATTCTTCTCCAACTCTTGGAGTGGTCAATCCCATCTCGATCACACTCTGACTTCGCAAGTACTTGACTGTGCCCAGAAGCCTTCCGTCCTTGAATTAGAAATTCAGTTAGTCCAGTACCAAAGCACAGTGAGTTGCTTGCAAGTCAATGAGACGATCTCAAGTCTAAGGGACACTTATACCTATATCCCATCAGAGACATTCTCGACAGCAGAATGCTCTGGAGTTGGTCACGTTCAGTGACGATGTACCCTTACATCTCACATATATGCCATACCAGTATCTCCACACTCCTTGGTTAAGAGGACAACCAACCCATATGGCCTACAGCGACCTATGCTCGATAGAAGCTGTCGTCCTTATTAACAGCTTATCATTTGGTCGTGAACAGTTTTAAGGACTAATCGATAAATCCTCTCTTTATCGAACTTAAATAGTCCTAAGGACTTCATCATAACAACGGAGTTCATTAGAAGATGAAAGCTTATGATGAAGATGCCAAATATATTTTATTTATTAACAAATCAATTACAATACTTGGTTGCTCAACCGTCAACAGCTTGACGATTGGCTTTTTGGGACACATTTTTCAATAACTCCCACTTGTCCTAAAGTCACTCGGCACAGTATCTAATACCCATCTTCGACTTGTGGTTGTCGAACTCCTTTATCGCCAGGGTTTTAGTGAAGGGGTCGGCCAGGTTCTCTTTTCCATCGATCTTCTGAAGGTCGACGTCACCTCGATCCACGATCTCTCGGACCAGGTGGAAACGGTGCAAGATGTGCTTCGTCCGCTGATGTGCTTTGGGTTCCTTCACCTGAGCTATGGCACCAGTGCTGTCGTAGTAGAGCAGTACCGGACCATCGAGGGAGGGTGCTACTCCGAGCTCGTTGATGAATTTTTTCAGCCACACAGCTTCCTTCGCGGCATCCGATGCTGCGATGTACTCTGCTTCACAAACAGAGTCTGCCACAGTATGTTGCTTGGAACTCTTCCAGCAGATGGCTCCACCATTCAGAGTAAAGATATAACCCGACACGCTCCTACTGTCATCATGGTCAGATTGGAAGCTAGAGTCTGTGAACCTCACAAGTTTCAGATCTGACTTGCCATAAACCAACCATTGGTCCTTAGTATTTCTCAAATACTTAAGGATGGCTTTAACCACTTTTCAGTGATTTTTTCTAGGATCAGATTGGTATCTACTCACTACTCCTAGTGAGTATGCCACATCTGATCTTGTACATGTCATGGCGTACATGATAGATCCCACGGCTGAAGCATATGGGACTCTACTCATACGCTCTCTCTCTTCAGGAGTTGTCGGACAATCCTTCTTAGAGAGAGAAATTCCTTGGCCTATCGGTAGATAGCCCTTCTTGGAATTCTCCATGCTGAACCTCTTCAGCACAGTGTCTATGTACATGGACTGAGATAACCCAAGCATCCTTTTAAATCTATCCCTATAGATCTTCATCCCTAGGATGTAGGATGCTTCACCCAAGTCCTTCATGGAGAACTGTGATGACAACCAAACTTTTATTCCCTGTAGTGCGGGGATGTCATTCCCGATTAAGAGAATGTCATCCACTTATAAGACAAGGAATACCTCAACTGGACCATTTGCCCATTTATAGATGCAGGGCTCTTCTCCATTCTTAATGAAGCCATACATTTTGATCACCTTATCAAAATGCATGTTCCAACTCCGAGAAGCTTGCTTCAGTCCATAAATGGATCTCTGAAGCTTGCACACCTTGGACTCTCTGTGGATGTAAACCCCTCAGGTTGTATCATATACACCTCTTCAGTCAGCTCTCCATTCAGAAAAGCTGTCTTTACATCCATCTGCCAGATCTTATAATCCAGATGGGCAGCTATTGCAAGCATTATCCGAATGGATTTGAGCATTGCCACAGGAAAAAATGTCTCGTCATAGTCAATACCATAACGTTGACGATACCCCTTGGCGACCAGACGGGCTTTATAGGTCTCCACCTTTCCGTCTGCGCCCCTCTTCCTTTTGAAGATCCATTTACACCCAATGGGTTTAACCCCTTCAGGTGGGTCAACCAATGTCCATACATCGTTGACTTTCATGGACTCCATTTCGAATTTCATGGCTTCAAGCCATTTCTCAAAATTAGGTCTCTGCATTGCATCCATATAGGTGATCGGATCCTCATTATTCTCATCAAGTTCGATGGGATCATCGTCCCGGATCAAGAAACCATAGTATCTGTCCGGCTGACGCGGTAATGGTGTAGGTATATTGGGCTCCGGATCTGATCTAATCATATCCGACTCAGGTTCAGCTATTGGTGTCGGTCCTTCTACCTGTTGAACTTCATCAAGTTCAACCTTAGAGGCAACGGTTCCTTCACCAAGGAACTCCTTTTCTAAAAAGATTGCCTTAAGGCTGAACACCTTTTGTTCATCAGCATGATAGAAAAAATATCTTTTTATCTCTTTGGGGTACCCTATGAATGAGCATTTGTCAGATCTAGGTCCAAGTTTGTCTGTGATTAATCATTTGACATAGGCCGGGCACCCCCAGACCCTAAGGTGTGAAAGTGCTGGCTTACGTTCCGTCCATATCTCATATGGAGTCTTAATTACAGACTTACTTGGAACCTTATTTAACAGATAACAGGTCGATTCAAGTGCATATCCCCAGAAGGATATCGGCAAGCTAGCAAAATCTATCATGGATCGGACCATGTCTAACAGAGTCTGATTCCTCCTTTCAGACACACCATTATGCTGTGGTGTTCATGGAGGAGTCCATTGGGAGAGAATCCCATTCTCTTCTAGATATGTGAGAAATTCACTAGAAAGGTATTCTCCTCCTCGATCAGATCGAAGAGTTTTAATACTCTTCCCAGTTTATTTTTCTACTTCACTTCGGAAATGTTTGAACATTTCAAATGAATCCGACTTATGTTTCATCAGATAGACATATCCATATCGGGATAGGTCATCCGTGAAAGTTATGAAGTAAAAATATTCACCTCTAGCACTGGTGCTTATGGGCCTGCATACATCAGTATGTACTAGGCCCAAGAGCTTAGTAGCTCTCTCACCTTTTCAAGTAAAAGGTGACTTGGTCATTTTATCAAGAAGACAGAACTCACAGGTTGGAAGTGATTCACAATCACTGACTTCGAGGATTCCCTCTTGAGTCAACCTGTTTATTCTGTTCTTGTTTATATGACCTAGCCTACAGTGTCATAAGTAGATATCTGACACACTATCTAATCTAGGGTGCTTGCCGATAGAATAGACTCTTATCAGGCTTGATCTTTTTGGTCTGGCTCTGCACAGATGTCCCAGCCTGAACTTGCACCTTCTTGACTTTCTTCTTCTTGTTCTTCTTCCCTTTCTTAAAAGGTCGAGAACCAGAAGACGAACCTCCCACTAAGTTCACCGACTCCTTGTGAAGTTGGTGATCCTTCTCAAAGTTCTGAAGCAACCCCAGTAACCCGTGGTAGTTCTCTTCAGGCTTTGTCATTCTATAATGAGTGAGGAATGGGAGATAAGACTTGGGCAGCGAGTTCAGTATTGCATCTTTTTCAAGCTGCTCATACAAGGGAAAGCCGAGCTTGCTCAATCGTTCCATCAGCTCGATCATGTACAATACATGATCAGTGACAGAGGCACCATCCCGCATTTTGGCGTTGAAGATGGCACAACTAGTCTTGTGCCTCTCTACGTCATCGGGTGTGCCAAAGATATCCTCCAACACTTGAAGCATGTCCTTTGACTGAGCTGTCTCGAATCTGCGACTGAACTCGTCGCTCATGGCAGCTAGCATGATACAGCGCATCGTGGTCTGGTAATTGAGCCACTTCTGGTAAGTGTCTCTGACTGTTCCACGTGCATTGACAGCTGGCTCCTCAGGTGCAGGATCCATTATCACATATAGGATCCGTTCATGCTCCAGGACTATCTTCAACTTTCGGTACCAGCTACCGAAGTTGGGTCCTACCAACTTTCATTGTCCAACAATGATCGGAGCGATAGGGAAGTGGCCATATTTGCACAAAGGAGAACCATAACCTAATTAGTAATTGATTCATTAAACCTAAAGATTTGGACTTTAATCAAAAGGTTTCTCCCACTATTTTATTCGAATTGGTAGCCTCTACCTCTAATTCGAGGAATTACCCTAATTCCTTAGCGGGTACTAGAATCCACTTAGACTGCACACAAGCCCAACTTTGGTTGGTCAACCCATGTACATCTAAGGGTAGGTTCATAACCAATTGTTTCTCTAAACAATTTCTAGTAATTTTAATTTTGCCCCAGAAACCTAATCAGTAGGCTTTGGCCTCCACTGTAAGGATCCGGTTAAGTCCAACCATTAACATGATCATACTTGGTGTATCTAACCAACGAATGATTAAGTCCAACTTTGGTTGTCTCACCTAACCACCATTAGAGAGACACTTCCAAGTCGTCATATGATGAGTGATAATTCCATTAGTCAACAAGTACCAGGCCTTTGGGTCTGCAATGATTATTGAGTTAATGGACTCATTATCAAACACCTTAATGGGAGGCTATGACTCAGTTATCTCCATAACTTTGTCATTTTAAGGACCTAATAATTTTAGAGGATTTAAATAATTTAGAAGATGAGGTCAGATGAACCAGCTTATCATGATCCTCCCACTGGCTTCACCAAGTCAACTTAAGGGAGACCATTAAAAGGGCTGGTCTAGGAGCACCTAAATCAGTCACACTGATTTACCTAGCTGACATGGGTCAGCTCAAATAGTCAAGTGATCCGATCAAAACATAATTTCACCAAGAGGCCAGGTAAGTTCGATCAGTGGGAGGGTCTGCCAAAGCTTGCCTTAGACACCATCAGAAATGGCCAGGTAAGCGGGCTCCCAATTAAAAATCACCGGTCTGGTTTACCTTAGACACCAACTGGTTTAATTAGTTTCGATTAGATCAACCTAACAGTTCGTGCTAGACCGCTTAGCCAAGAATCAAGTCCATTTGGTTCTCGTTAAAGACATGGACTTGACCAACTACAACTATTGTAATTGATCTAGAGAATCTTTGACCTAATCTAAGACAACAATTGATTAGATTTAGTCAATTCTCTAATTAAGTCCATCTTTAATCTAACCATAGGTCTAACCCAATTAATGGACCTAATTCCCACTAACCCATTAACCCAATGTGTTATGATTTGTGTCTTAGGTTCTTCAATTCACAATCCTAGAACCTAATCAAACAACTTCTCAATTCTTAATTAAGTTTTGGGCTGAGGGTTGGGTTTGACTTTTCAAAAAATAATTTTCATATTTGTAAAATAATTTTACAATATGATTCTACCAACCATATTGCATGTTTGATTCATAATCAAG
The DNA here is from genome assembly GCF_000442705.2 of Elaeis guineensis. Taxonomy (NCBI): domain Eukaryota; kingdom Viridiplantae; phylum Streptophyta; class Magnoliopsida; order Arecales; family Arecaceae; genus Elaeis; species Elaeis guineensis. The sequence continues at coordinate 146,310,496 of NC_025993.2, forward strand.
ATACAAGTGAAATAAACATGAAACTACTTTAGATCTAATCTAAACAGGTTCATGTAATTGAAACAATTTCAACTTTAAACAATTTCTTTGCACAAAAATTATTTAACAAAGAGATTTTATTTCAGATTTAAATACTTTTTAAATCTAATAAATCATAAATTTAATCTAGATCATATCTAACAAATTTATGATTAAAGATAGATCTACACAAACTAGGACAACCTTTGCACTGTAAGGGGTAAACCTTACAGCAGGACAACCTTGCAGTTTGTGATTGATCTAAAATTTTAATTTCAGATTTAATAATCAGATTATAAATTAGATCTAATCTAAGAAATAATCTAAGAATATATAAATAATCATGTAATAAAGAACCTGGCTCTGATACCAATTGTTGGGAACCAGATCTAGGGTTTCAGGGTTAGATCTTGAAACTTTTTCAAGATCATACAGCGGAAGACTAAAATAAATCAAAATTTATTTTCTAAAACTAGAGAATCTCTAGATCTAAGATCCTATTACATGATTATTATATAACATTAAATCAAAAATTAAAATATATAAATATAGCATGAACTACATGTTGATCATATCAACATGTTTCTATACCACATCTAATGTATGTATTAAACAATAGATCAGATCTATTACCTTGCAAGTTAGACGCTCTAACCTCACTGATCCAGGCTTAAGGATGATGTTGCAAGCCGCACATGCGTCCGGCTTCTAGGAGTCGTCCACACGAGCCCACGAATCTCGATCAGAAGTCCTGCTTCAGGAAATCAGCACAGTATGCTAGTACTGCACTGATCCTTCTTTGATGGTTGATCAAGTGCTTTCTTCTTCTTGATTTGGACTCTTCCAAAGATGAAAAGTAAAAGGAGGAGTTTCAGATCTGAGACACTCTCAGAAAACTCAAGATGGAGGGAGGAAAAATATGAAAACAAAAAAATCCTAGAAGAAGACCCTCTTCTTCTTCACGTTTTTCTCTCTAGACATCCTAACTTGCGTCTTTTATATCTCCACGACCCAAAGGTTTTTCTCTCTGATTTTTGGATGGCACAAAGGTCTCTCAAATCTCTATCTTCTCCTAAAATTTTACGAAGAAACTAATTTTATACAGAGAGATATGATAGAGTCCTTGTCTAGGTCAAATACCTAGTCAAGGCTTATCCAAACATGGCAAGTTAAGGGGCGCCCAACTCTTGAGCACCTCCTTCTTATTTTCATGCATGGATCACCAGCAAAGGATGCACAATGTGTATCCTAAAATTCATGAAAATTTCAAAAAAAAATTGGATAAATTCGATGCAAAATTGAAAGAGTTTTGGATTTCTAAAACTCTATCTCATAGAATTCGAAATCCAAACTTATTCCTTTTTGATTTGATCCAAACCACCTTCCATGTAAGAAAGAAGAGAGAAAACCTTTTGTGAACGTGGGAGAGACCTGGGAGAGGGCTTTTATCGCACAAAATAAGTGGAGATTGGCATTGAATAAGAGAGAGGGCATGGGGAAGGCTTATGTGGCGCAAGGTGGAATCCTAGTCTTACTAGGATTCTATCTCATGACTTGTTTTAATTTGGTTTCTCAAACCAAATCAAATCAAAATTAGATCAACCTAATTAAAATAAGTTTTAACCCAATTAAGAACCTAATTTAATCAGATTAAATTAGATTTAAATCTGATTTAATTTTCTAATCAAATTAGAAATTAGATTGACCCAAGTCCTAGTTGAACTAGGACTAGTTTTTCCTTGCACTTGGCTTATCCAATAAACCAATTGGACTTGATCCAATCAAGCCCAAAATAAATTTAATTAAATCATATTTAATTAGACTTAATCTCAGCCCATTGGCTTAATCAAATTAAGCCAATTAGCAATCGAATTGCTAATCGATCCTCCTGCAATACTTGCACTGGGTTAAATGTCAATCGTATTGATCATTTAACCCTAGAATGATTCTTAATCGTTGATCAACCATCCGATCGGATCATGAACTCTAATGTGTGTGACCTCATAGGTCTGAACCTAAGCCGGTAGCACAGGAATAAATTTCTGTACCAATCGAAGTGACCATCTAGCAATGGTACTCGACGACTGGATAGGTCGAATGTGTAGAACAACATCCTTAGAACCCATGCGGATATAGTTTTCATATAATTCATCTCCTTGACCAAAATGATCATAGGACACCCCAGAGTTTAACTGTCAACTCTGATCAGGTTGTCCACATTGTATTTCAAAATATCAAATCCATCTGATAGATTATCCTGGCCAAGGTTTTGCTAAATTGAAATACAGCGACTCATTCTTCTCCAACTCTTGGAGTGGTCAATCCCATCTCGATCACACTCTGACTTCGCAAGTACTTGACTGTGTCCAGAAGCCTTCCATCTCTGAATTAGAAATTCAGTTAGTCCAGTACCAAAGCACAGTGAGTTGCTTGCAAGTCACTGAGGCGATCTCAAGTCTAAGGGACACTTATACCTATATCCCATCAGAGACATTCTCGACAGCAGAATGCTCTGGAGTTGGTCACGTTCAATGACGATGTACCCTTACATCTCACCTGTATGCCATACCAGTGTCTCCACACTCCTTGGTTAAGAGGACAACCAACCCATATGGCCTACAGCGACCTATGCTCGATAGAAGCTGTCATCCTTATTAACAGCTTATCATTTGGTCGTGAACAGTTTTAAGGACTAATCGATAAATCCTCTCTTTATCGAACTTAAATTGTCCTAAGGACTTCATCATAACAACGGAGTTCATTAGAAGATGAAAGCTTATGATGAAGATGCCAAATATATTTTATTTATTAACAAATCAATTACAATACTTGGTTACTCAACCATCAACAGCTTGACGATTGGCTTTTTGAGACACATTTCCCAACATCTTTATCCTTCGAGATCTACATTGCTATCAGATAGAGGACGAAGACGTAACAAGTACGATGAATGGTGTTGGACTGGCTAAACTTTCTGTTCCACAGCCTGCTTCAAATCTTAAGAGGCATGCTGATTTGGGCCTAGATGTTCTCTATCATTAGCCTCAGCCATCCTCTCTTTTCTTTCTCTTCCTCCCCAACCTAAATCCTTGCTTAGTAAGGCACCCATCGGCATCCCACCCTAACCTCCCCCTTGAGACTCTTGATAAGCTCATGGTATGTCATTGTCTCTCTAGTCCTCTTTCTAATTTTTTGGTCCTATTGTAGTATTTTCTATTTATCATAAAAAAAAAAAAAAAGAAAGAAACCACTTTTTATCTTTAATGGTAAAATAAATCCCACCTCTTCTTGTTTTCCTACATTGTTGATAAGAGTGAGCTATTAGCTATATATATATATATATGCATGATATGGTGAGTCACGTTGACATGTTGCTTATTTTATAAATTTTGTTTGGTAATTTTGCTCGCATTGAGAATTGCTCAATTACATTCTAGAGATTGAAATTGAAGGCTCAAGTTGAGTGCCTCTCACAATAAGGATGTACAGTTAACACCCATCATGAGTTTCCAAATACCATATCTATCTAACCCGAAGAAGGTGCAAGGTGAATATTAGTACAGATTTCCAACTGTGGGGCGGATATGAGTACCGCCTGATACAATCTATTTCCTATTTGTTGCCATCCCTCGCTTAGTACTTTAAAGTTGATGCCATATATTTTTTTACCCGAGTCACCTTCTCTCGTCCCTTATTCACCATAGGTACATAAAAAAATAATCCCAAGGAGAAGAAGAAAAATCTCAAAGATTTAGGAGATATTTTAAATTCTAAGAGAATTTCATATAAAAAATCTAAGAACAGCGATGTTTCTAGACTTATTTCCATTTCCCAATATCAAAAGAGACAAAGAATGAGAATTTTTGCTGCATTAGCATTGGATCTTTCCCAATAATTGTCTTTCTTAGATCTTTATCGGGTAAGAAGAATCTTAATAACTTTTAAAAATATTGATTCTCTCTTGTATTAAGAAATAGCTGCTGTAAGTTTGCATAAAATGGACAAAAATTCCAAAAATTATACCTATTCACATATTTCTACCATGATATGACAAAATTCCTAACACCATGTTAAATTTAAGTATAAATTATATATTTTTAATGTACAATTATCATTGCAAAATCTTAAAAAATGTTGAGAGAGTTGTTGCTAAAAAAAAAATACATCTTGGTACATAGTAGATGGTTAAAGATTCAGTTATGGAGAAATTATGGATTAAAGAAGTTCTTCTATGTATATCTAGAACCATCTTGTTGTGGAAGAACGGTACTTTTAGTCCTACGTCGGTTATGAATTAAGAGGAACTCTGATTTATATGGGATCGAGGCCTTCTCTCTCTCTAATGAGAATTTTTTTTAAAGGACAAAATCATACGATGGAGTGTACAAGGGAGTGTATCTTCATTGACTAGAAAGTTATTGTTGTGGGAGGATGATATTTTTAGTCCTACATCGGTTATGAGTCAAAAGAGACTTTGACTTATATGTGATCAAGATATTTTCTTCCTCCAGTGAAGTGAATAATATTTCATATAGTGAAGCGCAGAAAACTAACTCATCCCATCCATCCGAAGCACGAGCCTTTGATTGTAACACATTCAATAACAAACTAGTATATCATATCAAAAAGTGAATTTTTTTCTATTCAAAAGAGTAAAATTGTGAGCTACTGTTGGTCAATCATAGTTAACAATAATTTTTTATTAAAATTTTTTATTAAAATTTCAATAATAATATAATTTTTTTAATAATATATGATGTATTGATTTAGTATTAGATGATGTAAATTATTGAATGATGTAAAATATGCGTTGTAGAACTGCTCTAACCCATAGTTTCTCCTGGGGCCCATTCTTGTCCTGTTGTGAGCGCTAGCCACCGGACGTGCAATATTTTGAAAGAAGCAGAACGGTTCGCAAAATTCATCAAAGGAACACAGTTGGTGGCACCGGTTAGTTAAACGCTGCCCCGCTTGTCCGCTTCGAAAACTCTCGCCGGGAGGCAGAACCCAATCACCGAAACCCCAATCCCGCCTTCAAGAAAATCGCAGCGCCAGGGTTTTCCATGGTCCGCTGACGATCCTTATTCCTTCTCACCCCGCGCGGTCCTAAAACCCTTCCTTTCCGATCGATCGTGGCCGAGATCCCGCTGGTGCCTAGGGTTTCCGCGGCGGCGATCCGGCCGGCCGGATGAATGCAGGGCCCCGGGGGCTCCACTCCGCGGCCAGAGGCGATCTTCGAGTGGCTACAGAGAGAGATGGGGTACCCTTCGCCGCCGCCCTCCGCTACCCAGTTCCGCAAGATCTGCCGGGGGAACCTGGTGGCGATGTGGAGCTTCCTCCTCGAGAGAGTCCGGTCTGAGCGGAGGGTCATGACGGCGCGGCAGAAGATCATGGTGCACGGGGTTCCGCCGTCGGTGGATGGGGGAGTGGGAGGAGGAGGAAGAGGGAGAAGGGGAAGTTTGAGGAGGGCTCGTCTTTGAGGCCAGGGGGGCCGTGCCGAGGAAGAGGATCTGGCGGAGGAGGAAGCGGAGAGGCGAGGAACGTGGTGAGGAGGCAGCGGAACGGACTTGGATGGTTGAGGTCGCCTGGGAGGACGAGCGGAAGAGGATGCTTGACGGGAGGTCTTATGCCGGGTAAGGAACTCAGTAGGACTCAAAGAAAGAGGAAAAAGAAAGAGGAAAAAGAAGAGATTTTTTTTATCTATTCATTTGCTTGGTTAAGTTTTATAGAAAATTTTCAAAATTAGGATACCGGTAGTAGATATGCAGTCTGTAATCTTCTTCTCTCATTGGTTCTCATTGCTGAGAGATGAGAATGCTACTGGCAAGGGAGGGCTGAGAAAATTTTAAAGGAAATATACACTCTTTATGCTCCAAGTCGCCTTGTTATAGAAAAATATTTTTATTGAAAATAGGGACAAAAGATCCTTTTACTAGTTACTTCTGTTACGGTGGATAGAGGAGGAGAGGATAACTTGTAGTATTTCTCACACAAAAAAATATGAAGAGAGTAGATCTAATAGAAGAAGAAAACTTAAACTTTGTTTTGAATTCTTTGAACTCTCTTAATCCAAAATGGCTCAAGTACATCCTTTTATATAGGGGATTTTACAATCCTTCAACTACCTTCTATACAAAATACTAAGAGCCATATTTATATGCAACACTTTGGTTTTATACATGAAGAGGAATTCTAAGTGAATTTCATAGGAAATATTAAAGGCCATTGATAATAACAAGATAATATTAATTTGGTTTACTAATCCTAATATCCCCTCTTGAAATATGGTCTCTTGGAAACATAAAAGACTCTTTGACTAGCAAATCGCGTCCTTTGATTTTATCAAACTTGGACTCCAATATCTATGCACAATTAAGTTTAGATATTTTCAACACCCTCCTTTAAACTTAATTGTCTTCCATGTTTCATTTCAAGAAGATTCTTGAACTTGTAGAAAAGATCCACTGCAAGTGGCTTAGTGAAGATATTGGCAACTTGATAATGAGTCTTCATATAAGTTAACTCCACATTCTTCTCCTTTACATGTTCTTTTATGAAATAAAAACGGATGTCGATATGCTTGCTCCTTTCATGATAGATCGGATTTTTTGCTAATGCCATTGCCGATTTACTATCCACATATATCTTTATAGCATCAATTTGAGAGAAATAAATGTTTTGTCACAATCTTTTAAGCCATATAGCATGACAAACATATGAAGATGTCGCAACATATTTTGCCTCACAAGTAAAAAGAGTCATAATAGCTTGCTTCTTAAAAAATCAAGTGAATGCCATATCATCCATGTAGAAAACAAATCCAGTTATACTCTTTCTATCATCCGAATCTCCTTCCCAATCACTATCCGAATAACCAAAAAGTCGAAAAATATAAGAAGAAGAATGTATTACTCCATAAGATATAGTACCTCGGATGTAATGAAGAATTTTTTTTGCAGCCTTCCAATGTGTAGATTTTGGTTCCTCTATCAAATGGCCTAGTAAGCCAGCTCTATATAGAATATCAAGTCTTGTACATGTGAGGTATCTTAAGCTTCCAATTAAGCTTTTGTAAAGAGTAGGATCCATCACCTTGTCTTCAAATTTTGATAGTTTGGCTCCACCATCAATGGAGGTGCTTATTGTCTTGCAATTTTTCATCTTAAACCTCTTAAGAATCTCCTTTGCATATACTTCTTGAGAAATGAAGATGCCTTCAATGTTTTGCTTGACGTCTAAGCCGAGAAAATATGACATAAGCCCCAAATATGTCATCTCAAACTCTTGGATCATAGCTTGCTTGAATTCTTCAAATATTTGAGGGTTGCTTCCTATAAAAATAAAATCATCTACATACAAAAAAATAAGTAATATATCTTCATTCTTCTTCTTCACATATAAGGCATGCTCGTATGGACATTGCATGAAGTTATTAGCTTTAAAGTATGCATCAATTGTTCTATTCCATGCTCTTGGTGCTTGTTTCGAGTCATAGAGCGTCTTCTTCAACTTCAAGACTTTTTCTTCATGATCCTTCTTCACATATCCTTTGAGTTAATTTATATAGACCTCTTCTTCTAGAAATCCATTCAAGAAAGTCGATTTGACATCCATTTGAAGAATTGGCCATTTAAATTATGCCGCAATAGAGATAAGCAATCTTATAGTTTCTATGGAAGTAATCTAGGTAAACACTTCTTCATAGTCAATACCGATTTGTTGCTTGTAGCCGTTGGCCATCAATCTTACTTTGTACTCTCTATATGTCCTTAAGCATTCTTCTTCTTATAAACCCATTTGACACCTATGGGTTTATGGCTTTCGAGGAGGGTAGTAAGTTTTCAAGTATCATTTTTCTCTATTGCTTTGATCTCCTCATCCATGGCAGCTTTCCAAATCTTATTTTGTATTGCTTCTTCAAATGAAATATTTTCATTGTTAGCCAAAAGACAAACGAGATTAAGTTCGTTTGTTATCTCATATAGTTCTTGCAAACTCCTTGTCTTCCTTTGCATTGGACTATCATCCAAAGGAGGTGATACTCTTAAATGTGAAGATGAAGGTGGTGAAGAAATTTCAAAATGCTCCTTTGATTCTTTCTCTTCTTCTTCCTTCTCTTCATAAAATAGCTCTTTGTTTGATTGTCAACTCCATATGCCATCTTTATGGAACTCCACATCTCTACTAACATGAATTCTTTTAGTTTTTAGATCAAAGAGCTTGTAGGCTTTATACTGAGCATCATAATCAATGAAGATAAACTTTCACTCTTGTTTTCAAGCTTTATTCTTTTTTGGTCCGGGATATAAGCATAGGCGATACTCCCGAAAATCTTCAAGTGAGAGACACTAGGTCGTCTTCCACTCCATGTGTATTATGGAGTTGTCTTTTAGACTCACTTTAAGACATCGATTAAGCAAGTAGACCGCACAATTTGTGGCCTTCGTCCAAAATTTTTTCAGTATATCCTTGGTCTTCAGCATGCTTCGAACTACATCAAAAATGATCTGATTCTCTCTCCACCGCACCATTTTGTTGGGGGATAAGGTGCTGTTAAGAGTCGCGGGATGCCATGCTCCTTACAAAAATGTTCAAACTCTTTGGACGTGAATTAGTCTCCACGATTAGATCACAAGGCCTTGATGTAGTAGCTACATTCTTTTTCCATCATTGCTTTGAACTTCTTGAATGTGAAAAATGCTTTAGACTTCTCCTTCAAAAAATACACCCAAGTTTTCTTGCTAAAATCATCAATCAAGGTTAAAAAATAACGGTGCTCTCGCAAGGATGTTGGAGAAATTGGCCCACATATGTCGGTGTGGATGAGCTCAAGTGGCTTCTTTGCATGATAGAAAGCTTTTTTGGAAAAACTCTTTCTTAGTTGCTTGCTAAGAACATATCCTTCACAAAATTATTTTGGAGAATCAATATACGGCAAGCCCTTTACCATCTTCTTGTTTGATAATTGCTTGAGGCCACCAAAGTGAAGATGGCCAAATCTCAAGTGTCATAGTCATGACCTATCCTTCACACTCGCATTCAAACATTTAGCATTGACATGTTTGATGTTAAGCATGAACATTCTATTTTTTGTCATTTGAACATGGGCTATCAAATTATTCTTTTAATCTCTCAAAAATAGACTTTTATTTTTCATATGTACATCATATCCTTTCTTCAAAAGTTGTCCTAAACTCAAAATATTGTTCTTCATCTCCGGTATATAATAAATATTAGAGATAAATTTATCACTTCCATCTTTTAATTGAATAAGAATTTTATCTTTGTCCTTCACGTCTATTTTGGAGGAGTCATCAAAAGACACATGCCCATTCATCGAGTTGTCCAACTCCACGAACATGTTCTTATAGCCACACATGTAATTACTTGCATCGGTGTCCAAGTATCACATATTTTGCTCACTGGTGTCATCTTTTTTGCAAGCTAGCAACAAGACTTCATCATCATCTTCTTCTTCTTTTTTGCATAATGAGCTTTTTCTTCAACTTGGTTAGCATCATTATACTAATAATTCGAAGCATAATGACCGAGTTTGTTGCAAATGAAACAACGAACTTTGAAATTATCATACCTTCGATCTCTAGATGAGCCTCCTTGTCCACGCCCTTCTTTTGGACTTTGGCTAAACTCCTTTTTGTTATGATAGCCTCCACGTCCACGGCCTCTCCATTGGCCACGGCCTCGTCCTTGGCCTTTTTGACTCCTTTCATTCTTGGAGTATTTTTTTTCTTCCTTTAAAGTAAACTTGGATTAAAGAGCTTGCTCCAAAGGCTCTTGCTTCTTCTTGTTAAGCCTTTGTTCATGGGCTTATAAGGAATCCATGAGTTCATCAATTGTCATGGCCTCCAAATCTTTTGATTCTTCAATAGCGATTATGATGTAGTCAAACTTGACATCTAATGAGCGTAGAATTTTCTCTACTACTCGTGTAGCACTCAAGGTCTCGCCATTCCTTCTTAATTGGTTAACGACGATCAAGACTTTTGTAAAGAAATTCGAGATGGATTCGGACTCTTTCATTTGTAGCGCTTCAAATTCGCCTCTAAGAGTTTGAAAGTGAATTTTGTTCATCTTTTCAACTCCTTTATATGCATTTTGGAGAATCTCCCATGCTTCTTTGGAGGTGGTGGCCACAATAATCTTCTTAAAGGCCAACTCATCTACGGCTTGATAGATTAAGTAGAGGGCCTTCTTATCTTTTTTCCTCTTGTCTCGTAGAACCTCTCATTGTTGCACCGTGAGAGTATCTCCTTCTCCGACTTCTTCATAGCTTCTTTCGACTGTCCCAAATATCTTGAGATTCAAGTAACGCCTTCATTTGGATATTTCAATTCTCATAGTTGGTATTGGTCAGACGAGGTAGAGGTAATTATGAAAGCCCCCCTACATTAGCCATAGCTCTGATATAACTTTGTTATGGTGGATAGAGGAGGAGAGGAGAATTTGTAGTATTTTTCATACAAAAAAATATGGAGAGAGTACATCTAATAGAAGAAAAAAATTTTAACTTTGTTTTGAATTTGTTGAACTCTCCTGATCCAAAATGGGTCAAGTACATCCCTTTATATAGGAGATTTTACCTAGGAAGCACAGATACGATATGGGACACGGGTACGATACGGATACGGAGATACGATAAATTCTTAAAATACAGAATACGATACGGTTGGGATATAGTATATTAAAAAATATAAAATTAATATAATATTAATATAGAAACATAAATATTCAAGATAAATTTAACATATAAACACAAATCATAACTCTAGAGTATCTATGTTTGAAAAATAAGCATCGTTAATGCATAGTTATTACAAGCAAAAATCCTAAAAGATTAACATAAAAACTAGAAAAGAGAGGGAAAATAGTTATACCCAGCCATACATCAAAAGCCGGCTGTATCCCAGCCGTACCCAGCCATATCCGACACCGAAAAACTAGAAAAGAGAGGAAAAATGGACGGACACGCAATGGATACGTATCACAATGTATTCCTGATGTATTCGTATCGAAAACATATCCAACATGGGTACGGCAGCTATTTTGAAGATCTGTGCTTCCTAGGAATTTACGACCCTTCAATTATCTTCTACACAAAATACTAAGAGCCATATTTATATGCAACACTTTGGTTTTATATATAGAGAGGAATTCTAAGTGAATTTCATAGGAAACACTAAAGGTCATTGATAATAACAAGACAATATTAATTTAGTTTATTAATCCCAATATCTCCTTTTAAAACAAGGTTTCTTGAAAACACAAAAGACTCTTTGACCAACAAATAGCATCTCTTGATTTTATCAAACTTGGACTCCAAGATCCATGCACAATTAAGTTTAGATATTCCTAACAACTTCCTCCTTTCGCCTTACTCCAGTTTGAAGTATATGTGAAACTGGAGATTTTTTTTTTTAATATGAATTTCCCATTGTCTCCTATCTGAAACTGTCTAATAAAATGTGATGGCTTTGAGAAAGTCCTAAGAAAACGTGCTCCCCTTTGTTGGTACAGTGTTTTTGTATTGTACTATTAGTGCCCATGGTGGAAACTATCAATAGTGTTTTGCACTTTGCTTTTGTTGTTTATATTGTTGATTTTGCTATATTAGGCACAAGCAGGTGACGTTGGAGGCATATGATTGGCAATGTGATGAAGCAGCTAAGATATTTGCCAAGTACCAAACACAGCTTCATCATTGTGTAAATCAAGCAAGAGTTGTGCGGAGGCTGACTACAGACAGTGCTGACAATGGAGCTGATGATCTCCATGCACATGGTGGCAATTTACTTAACCATCAAGGGCAACAAGTCATCAGATGACATCATTCTCAGAGAGACATCAAGAGAAAGAGATACTGGAAAGCATGTGAAACTCTTGCTTCTCATATGATTGAAAGAATTCATAGTACTTTTCCAGCATATGAAGGGAGCGGTATTAACTTGAATCCCCAGTTAGATGCTGCCAAATAAGGCCTGAAGATGTTAAAACAACAATAATAGATGCACTGAGAAATCCTTCTCTTATACTTCGGTCAATTACTGCACATACTTCACTGGTTAATACACTTATTCATAGAGAAGCTGAAAAGATTTACGTCAGAGCTGATGCAGAACTCTTGAGGTATTTATAGCCTTTAGTTTCTAATTTTGTCATTGTTTACACTTCTTCCTGTCGTTCTAGACAGGACATAAAGTTTCCCAATAACAATAATTTAATCTCCTGTTCAACATAATGTGGAAGTCTTCATCATTAGAGTATTTAATAAGATATTGCTGGTAGTTTTTCTGTGCAATTAATATTTGCAAGACCTTCCAGGGCACTGTTTCTGCAGGGTCGCTTGAGCATGGCTCACCACATCCCATTGCATGCATTTGCTTAGCAATAAGATCACTGGTGCAAGTCGGTTCTCCATTTGAATGCCCTTTTAATGACAGATCATGTAACTAAAGATAGAAAGCATTAAGCAGACACTAGTTAGCATTAAGCAAATACTAGTTACTTAAATTAGTGAATAAGTTAACATGGATTTCCCCCCTCTTTCTCCAATGATCCTTTTCCATGCTTTATGCTGCTGATGCAGTTGCAAGCTTAGATGAAAAGGATAAATGCTGATGTCAGGTTCATGGATGCTTAATGGTGATATTTAGGTCACAAAACATGAAATATAAGATGAGAAAACTAACTAGACTTATAAATCAATAAGGTCAAGCATGCAAGTTTCAGGTTGCTCTATGTATGTTGTGTTGAAGGGAAGAAGAGCAGGAAACTGAATTTGCTAAGATGAGGGCAAAATAAACTACAGATTTCAGATCAAGTCAGTTTGCATTAAGAGTGACAATATTACTTTGAATTTTCTAATTGCAACAATTTGGAAAGTAGCTTGTTTGTAAGAACAACAATATATCGATCTTGCTACAACATCAGTTGAATGTGTTTAAAACTTATGAAAAGTATCACAAACTGCAGAATTTAGAATTCGCTTTTAACTTGCAGGTCACATTTCTTTTCTATCTTCTTTCTGCACTTCATATTATGCGATCGCCTATTAACAGTATGATAAAAAATGCCGATGTTGAAATTTCAAATTTCTTACACAGACAAATTTTGATTCCAAAATTCTTCTGACAAAGGCTAAGGATAAATTAAATAGTTTGTTTTCTTTCTTCTTAGAAATTCAGTGACAAGTTGACTAAAGAAAGACTTTCAATAGCTACGATTCAGGGTGGTGCATTGGCGTTATCATGTAATTCAAATAATTGAGTTGAAACAGCTATAATCATTGTAGTGGCATTCACTTTTTTTCACCCCTTCATTTTCCTTGTACATTCTGTATGGTCAATAATCAGAGTAATGTATATGAGATAAATCTAAATCAGGACTCTATTCTAAACCAAAAAAGAACAACTCCAGTTCCTTTCTCTTATCTCTAACGATATCTTAACCATATTGATCCTAGTTCTTAATTCCCAAGAACATGTTGTACCCAACTCTTTTTGTCCAAAATCTGGGATCTATATGTGAAGAGCCATCACATGCTCCTTATACTGAAGTTATTGAAGATCTCATGAAAAAAATCACACAAGCTTGATAAGGAGCATCACATGAATTGTGAGAATCTCTTCACTTCATGTATTCATGCTTGTCGTGATTCATTGACTGATGAGGCAAGAAGATGGCTACTGACTGAAAATTTACCTCATCACTTGTTGAATGTAAGATTGTCAATCATCAGAAAGATATTCTAGTGTGGAACTGATATGAAGAGCCATCACATGCTCCTCATCCTGAAATTATGGGAGATCTCATGAAAAAAATTCACACAAGCTTGATAAGGAGCATCACATGAACTATGAGAATTTCTTCATGTATTCATGCTTATCTTGATTCATCGATTGATGAGGCTTTGAAGAATATGTGGTAACCTATTTGCCAACAAATACAATCAAAACTGACATTCACTAATGCAGGCTAAAAGTGTAAATGTGGTTCACTTGGGTCTTAGATGAAGGTCTCTTGGTTGTTTTTCTTTGAGGCTGACCCCCTTTCTTTATTTTCCTTGGTGAAATCATTCTGTTCCTATGAGTCATTTGAATACCTGATGAACATTACCAGTCAATGTTCTGTTAGTGCTCCAATTAATGGTGATGCACTTTGTGTGCTTGACTTTTGTTTCTAGTCAAATTATAACTTAGGAGCCGAAAAGAATCTAGAGATGAAACTGGCATGAAAAAAAATGGATCGAATGCAAAATAAAATTTCATAGTACTTTAATTCACATAAACCTCCTTACAACCATATTGCAGTGAAAAGTATTGTTGGTGGTTCAGTGGGTATCGTCCTCCATATGTCAATCACCCCTGCAACATAAATAGCATACTTTAAAGGGCTTGAGCTCTCTTTGGACTCCAGTGGATTTTAGAGTTGCTCCTCAGGCATATATTTGTCTTCTTGCAGGCTGAATTTATGTTCCCAGCATGAATTTTTGCATGATTTATAGAGAAAGAATTTGAGAGGAGTTTTGAACTTCTTACAAACCCTGCAGGATGGCGAATTATTCTCTGAAGTTGTCTGGTGAACAAGAGAAAGTTGTTACAGAAAGATGGTTGCCAGAACTTAGGAATGCAGTTTTGAATGCTCAAAGATGCTTGCAAATTGTCTGTGTTTAGGGGCTTGGTAAGCAACACCCAACGATGTATCCTTGATTTTGTTACCCATGGTTGCCCGGAAGTGCGATCCAAGATGTCTGGCTTCTTTGTTGCAGGTAGATGTTTCTTGCCTTTTGCCATTATTTATGTCTTGAAACTATATCTATGGCAGATGTATGTTGCGTGTCATTTATCTTTCACTTTATCATTCCAATATGCATGGTCATATTTTTTTGATTTGTAGACCTGCTACCAGCCCTTTTGTTAATATCACAATTCACAAACATGATGGTTGGTTTGGACTTTGCAGCACGTTTTCACTAACCATATGGATTAGCATACAAATGCTAGGATCATGCTATAGAAGACACTGTAAACATTTTTATGCATGTATATTTGCTATCTACATAGGGAAACCTTACATTTAGTTGTTTCATTTGCAGGTTGACAAGTGGTCAACCAGTAGCAACAGCCGTGGACTGGGTTGCAGTTGATGGGCAGACGCTGGGTGCTTGGCCCTTGTTAAACAGCTTCAGATGGCATTTTATGACAAGGCGCTTTAATGAATGTTTCTTTTTTGAACTTTGCCCTATTCTACTGGCTTCGGTTAATCTGTTGAAATCACTCTGGGTTTGCGGTTGCCATGCTTTCCATTCCTCAGTAGATTCTGCAATCTCTGGTCAAGATTTCATCATGTCATTTCTTCCCCTTTGCTGGTTGATGGAGCGGTTGGATTGATTGTATCATTTACTGCTTGTGATCTTTTGTTTTTTAGTTTTTTCTTAAGCAGCATACATCTTGGTGGTATGTATAGTTGTTGTCCTGATAATGTTTCATTTTACGCTTGCTCTTTAATCCAAATGAAAAATTTTCCATTGTGTTTACAGATCAAAGAGATGCAGCCACTATCTTGTTATTTGCATGTTCTAATGCATTAATCAAGAAGCACTTCCTTTGGAAAGCTTTAAGCAGGGTTGACAATCGTTGTAATGTAACCATTTCTTATCATTGCTTGATCATGTGAAAGAAGCATTACCTTAGTGCGACTGCTGATTTATTTTCTGAAGGAGAAGCTGGAAAATCCTCTTTTGGTTCTCAAAGGAAAAGGTAATCCTTTTTAACCTCCTCGATTCTACGAAGTATTTTAGTTCCAAAATGCAAGATGAGAGCATGTTTAGGGCACTTGATCATCTTATTTAAGCGAGTATCTCTATCTCTTGCATAAGATAAACACAGCACACCACAAAAGAACTTGAAATGAAGCCTAATCTCATTTGTTCTTGCTCACGTCTTTCATATATAATAACCTCCCCTCCAGCAAAACGAACACACGGACGAGGAACAACTAGGAAGAAGGAGCCGGGTCGACGGTCTTGAAGGACTCGTGGAGCCGGCGGAGGGTATCCTGATCCCGATTCCACTCCGGATTGGGCGCGCTTACGAAGTGGGCGTACAGCTTGTTCCGGGCGCACGTAACCGAGACCAGGCTGTGGGCCCCGGCTCCCTCGATCTCGTAGGCGTAATAGAGCTGGCCCTTGTCGTCCCGCCGCTCCTCCGACCGCACCGCCTCGGCGCCGGCGATCTGGTCCTGGAGGTCGACGTCGGAGAGGGCCAGGTTGGAGAGGACGGCGTCGACTGGGGCGAGGCCGGGGAAGCCAGCGAGGAAGGTGAGGTACACGCGCTCGGCGCGCTTCTTGGGGTTGTAGAACTCGCTGTCGGTGCCGTTGGTGCCCTTCTCCACTTTGGAGATGAGCCGCTCCTTCCAACCGTCGGGGACCTCGTAGATATACTCCGCCGAGTCCTTCTTGCTCTCGTTGCCGCCGTAGCCACCGTAGTTGGCGGCACTAGCGGCGGTGCCGTAGTAGAGGTGGAAGGTGGGAGAGTCGGCGAGGGAAGGGGAGGGGGAGGAGAGGAGGAGTGAGGCCGCGGCGGCGGTGGCGGCGAGGGTGGTGGAGAGAGGTTTGGGGGGAGTGAAGTGGGGTTTGATTAAAGGTCTGGGAGGGGCTGAGGAGGTCGTAGCGGTGCTGGCGGCGCCTGCGGTTGTGGCGGTGGAGAGGACAGCGGAGGCCGCGAAGAGGGTTGCCATATTCGAGATTTTTTTTTTTTTTTTCGGATGGGGGTTGATTGAATTTGTGACGCCTGTGGAAGCCGGGAGCGAGGGAAGGTGACCTTATCCACGAGTGGCATAAAATCTGGGATCAGATTACCTCCTGTTGCGGTCACCTACCGTTTTCTCTGGACCTGGGCCGAGCACGTGAGACGCTCGTGAGTGCGAATGTGACTTTGTTTACGAGTGCGTGCTTGCTCGTAGTTTCATGTTGGAGGCATCCCGAGCGGGTAGGTAAATAAAAGCATGGACTCCCTCTTCTGTTTGTTAGGACAACCGATCCAAATTACTGAATGATTGATAGACAACAGTTTATATAATCATTTATACCTGTTGGAGGATATCCGTCGACCGACTGTCGGAGGGCCCGACCGTCCGACTGACTGTCGGAGGGCCCGACCGTCCGACCGACTGACGGAGGGTCCGACCGCCCGACCGACTGACGGCCTGACCGCCTCCGTTGGACGACTCCGACTGGCCGACAGACCGACCGATCGTCGGTCGGGGCGACCGACTGACGGATGCCATCAGCGGCTAACCGCCGGTCGTCCAACGGTCCATCGTCGATTGGGGGTATGTCGGGCGTATCCATCCCGACCGACTGAACCCCGAGGTTATATGGCCGACTTACATGAAGCTCGCCGATCGATGGAGGGGTCCGACACCACTCGGCTGGCTACCGACTTTAGGTCGGTCGGCTCCTCCAACCACCGTACAGCCGCCAGACGTTGTCAGCTCTGACACGGACATGCGGCGCAGTTACCTAGGGGCATTGTCCCGCCGAGAGCCGGGTCAACCCTGGTGATTGGACGGCCGCACAGCGACATGACGTTTTCACGGCGGCTCTGACAGCCCACAGTGAGTTGACAGTTCCTCACTTGTCCGCGCCATTAATGACGGCGCCATACCTAGCTCCACTATATATACCGGGGAAGGCAACAGTGCAATCGATCGATCCGCCCGTCTCTCCCACATACGCAGGCTCGCTCCTCTCCCTCTCTCTCTCTCTCTTCTTCAGAGCTCTCTGTCTGCATTTCACTGTTGCCCAGTCACCTCTCTGACTTGACCGTCGGAGGGTCCCCGCCGGAGCCGCCTCCGGTCAGTGCGGACTTCCTTTTGCAGGTGCACGCTTCCCGGCGATCGGGCGACGAGGCGATTGGCCGCAACAGATTGGCGCGCCAGGTATGGGGGTACAGCATGACAAAGACAAGAGCTCAACGATCGAGAGTCACTGGGTCGGCCAGACGCTCTTCCCGCCGGGAAGAGGCCTCCCCACCACCACCGGCGGCGGAGCCTAGCTCTCCGCGCCCTGCAGTGACCACGGAGGCTCAGATTGCGGCCATCGTACGGCAGATGACCGTACTGACCGACGCAGTCAAAAGCCTCCAGCAACAACCGGCGGCTCGACCTATGCCTTCCAGGAGCAGCCGCCGACGGCCGCGCCGACCCCTGTCGCCTCCACGTGAGCGCCCTCAACAGCGCTCCCACGGAGAGGAGGAGGGACGACCACGGCGCGATGACCAACGATCCCAGCGGCCCTCTCCCTCCCCGTTGGAACGGGCAAGGAAGGAGAAGCGGCCGCGCACACCGTCGGCCTCCTTTTCAGAATCTTCCGGAGGCTCCACCCCTGGGGTCTCCCAGCATCGACGAGCGGACGACTACGAGCGACGGTTCGAGGAAATCGACCGCCGACTCGCCCAACTGCAGACGGACGGTCAGAGGTCTTCGAACGACGTCGACTTCCAGACCGCCCAACCTCTCTCCCGACTGGTCCTCGACGAACCGATTCCCAGTCGGTTCAAGATGCCGCACGTGGAGCCATACGACGGCTCCACCGACCCAGTCGACCACCTCGAGAGCTATAAAGCTCTCATGACGATTCAAGGGGCAACCGACGCTCTTTTTTGCATCGGCTTCCCCGCCACACTCCGCAAGGCTGTCAGGGCCTGGTACTCCGGTCTCCGATCGGGAAGTATCCATTCCTTCGGGCAGCTCGAGCACTCGTTCGTGGCCCATTTCAGCACCAGCCGAAAGCCGCCGCGAACGTCGGACAGTCTTTTCTCCCTCAAGCAGGGAGAAAACGAGACGCTCCGACACTTCGTGGCGCGATTCAACGCGGCCACGCTCGAGGTTCGGGACCTCAACGAAGACATGGCTGTTTCGGCCATGAAGCGGGGCCTGAGGGCGTCCCGATTTACTTATTCTCTGGACAAGACCCTCCCCCGAACGTATGCCGAGCTACTGGAGCGCGCATACAAGTATATGCGCGCGGACGAAGGAGCGTCCGACCGACGCTTGGCCGAGCCCAGAGGCCCGAAGGAGAAGCGGAGAAAAGGTCGGGAGCCCGCCGAACCAAGCCGGCCCCCGACCGATAGTCGGCTTTCTCCACCCCGACGGATCCAAAAGCCACCTCGGCAGCAGACTCCGAGGCCGGTGCGTCCCAGGTATGACTCCTACACTCCTCTCTCCGCTCCCCGTGCGCAGATCCTGATGGAGATCGAGGGAGAAGAATACCTGCGACGGCCTCCGCCTCTGAAGGCAAAGGGCCTCGACCATCGGAAGTACTGCCGGTTCCATCGGAGCCACGGCCACGACACCGAACGGTGCATCCAGTTGAAGAACGAGATCGAAAATCTCATCCGCCGGGGGTACCTCGACAAATTCCGGAAGGGTCCGCCGACCCAACCGATCGCCGAACGACGCCCCCAGCCGACTGAAGAGGCACCGAATAACCAGCCGACGGCCGGAGTCATCAACATGATCTCCAAGCGGCTGGGACCGGGGACGTCTACAGGAGGGGAGCCGACGAAAAGGCCGCGCCCGGACGACGTGATCGCCTTCACGGAAGACGACATTCGGGGCATCCAGACTCCCCACGACGACGCTGTTGTCGTGTCGGCGACAATAGCCAATTATGATGTAAAACGAATTTTTGTTGATAATGGAAGTTCGACAAATATTTTGTTCTACTCGACTTTCTCCCGAATGCGACTGTCAACTGACCGACTTAGGAGGATCCCTGTGCCCCTGATCGGCTTTGCCGGAGACACCGTCACGACAGAGGGAGAAATTATCCTGCCCGTGACGGTCGGCGCTGAACCACGGCAAAGCACGGTCTCCCTCACTTTCGCGGTCGCCCAAGTTCCTTCGGCCTACAATGCCATACTCGGACGACCCGGATTGAACGCCCTCAAGGCGATCGTCTCGACGTACCATCTCCTTGTTCGATTTCCGACCAAAAATGGAGTCGGGGAGATGCGCGGAGATTAACAGCTCGCTCGCCGATGCTTCCAAATCTTCGCTCAAAGCGACGGGACGAAGGATCCTCTGACAATCGACAAACTGGACCAAAGGGAGGAGGAAGAACGGGGTTCGCCCGCCGAGCAGCTCGAGGCAATCCCGATTGGAGAAAATCCCGACAGAAAAGTTTGGGTCGGGTCTCAATTGCCCGACACCGAACGTCACCGACTGGCGGAGCTGCTGACGGCCAATGCCGACATATTCGCTTGGTCGGCAGCAGATATGTCGGGCATCCCTCCAGAAACAATTACTCACCGACTCAACATCGATCCGACGATGAAGTCGGTGAGGCAGAAGAAAAGGTCCTTCGCCCCAGAGAGGCAGAGGGCCATCGACGAAGAAGTGGACAAGCTACTCGAAGCGGGCTTCATTCGGGAATCTACGTATCCCGACTGGCTCGCCAATGTCGTCATGGTCAAGAAAGCCAACGGGAAGTGGAGGATCTGCATCGACTATACCGACCTCAACCGAGCCTGCCCGAAGGATAGCTTCCCACTTCCGAAGATCGACCAGCTGGTGGATGCGACGTCCAGATTTCGACTGCTCAGCTTCATGGATGCCTTCGCTGGGTACAACCAGATCCGGATGGCGCCTGAAGACGAGGAGCACACCGCGTTCGTGACTCCCAAGGGCCTCTACTGTTATCGGGTGATGCCCTTTGGATTGAAGAACGCCGGTGCCACCTACCAGCGACTCGTCAATAAGGTCTTTAAAGACCAGATCGGGCGTAACATGGAAGTGTACGTGGACGACATGCTGGTAAAGAGCACGCAGATCCCGGACCATGTTCAGGATCTCGAGGAGACCTTCTGCACCCTTCGGCGACACCGAATGAAGCTCAACCCGACCAAATGTGCTTTCGGGGTGACCTCAGGGAAGTTCCTCGGATTCCTCGTTTCTCAGAGAGGGATCGAGGCCAACCCTGAGAAGATAAAGGCAATCCTCGACATGCGTCATCCGAACACCAAGAAGGAGGTCCAACAGCTGAACGGAAGAATCGTCGCTCTTAGCCGATTCATTTCCCGGTCGGCTGAAAGGTGCCTCCCGTTCTTCAAGACTCTGCGTCAGGCGAACGGCTTCTCTTGGTCGGATGAGTGCGAACAGGCCTTCGAAGACCTGAAAAGGTACTTGACTTCCCCGTCGCTGCTCGTAAAGCCGCAAGTCGGGGAGACCTTGTATCTCTACTTGGCCACATCTTCCGAGGCGATCAGTTCGGTGCTTGTTCGGGAAAACGAGTGCCGGACCCATCAGCCCGTCTACTACACCAGCAAAGTGCTCCACGGTGCCGAAGCCAGATACTCGGAGACTGAAAAGATGATTTTCGCCCTGACCGTCTCCGCGCAACAGCTTCGACCATACTTCCAGGCCCACGCCATCGTGGTACTCACCAACCAGCCCCTGAGGGCCATACTGCGCCGACCCGACACATCCGGACGACTCGCTAAGTGGGCGATGAAGCTTAGCGAGTTCGACATTCAGTACCGGCCAAGGCCTGCCTTGAAGGCCCAGGTCTTGGCCGACTTCATCGCCGAATGCCCGACGACCGACCGAGGGTCGGGAGCTGAAGGCTCGGGACGAGATTCGGTCTCTGAGCCAGACCCGATCTCCACTTGGGTACTCCACATCGACGGAGCCTCCAACGCTCAGGGAAGCGGGGCCGGGCTCCTGCTCACGAATTCGGATGGGGTAGTCACCGAATACGCCCTCCGGTTCGACTTCAAGGCCTCCAACAATCAAGCCGAATACGAGGTGCTCCTCGCGGGCTTGAGGATGGCGAAGGAGCTGGGCATCGACAGCCTCCGGGCATTCTCCGACTCTCAGCTGATCGTGGGGCAGGTCAAGGGCGACTTCGAGGCGCGAGATTCGACCATGGTCAAGTATCTTCAGAAGGTGAAGGACCTCGTGGCACGCCTCGAGTATTTCGAGATCTCCCACATCCCCAGGACGGAGAATGACCGCGCCGATGCTCTCTCCAGATTGGCAACGTCGGCCTATGACTCTTTGGGTCGGACGTTCGTCGAAAATCTCCAGCAGCCGAGCATCGATCGGGTCGAAGAGGTACAGCAGCTAACGTCCGAACCAAGTTGGATGGACCCGATCGTCCAGTACCTGACCAACGGGACCAGTCCCGAAGATCCCGCGGGGGCCAAGCGACTCCGATGGTCGGCGTCGCAGTATGTGATCATGGACGGCCGACTTTACAAAAGGTCGTTCTCCCTCCCTCTGCTCAGGTGCTTGGGGCCGACCGATGCCGACTACGCTCTCCGAGAGGTTCATGAAGGAATTTGTGGGAACCACTTGGGGGGCAAGTCCTTAGCCTTCAAGGTCTTGCGACAAGGCTACTACTGGCCGACCATGAGGAAGGATGCGGCAGAGCTGGTCCGAAGGTGCGAGCCATGCCAGAAGTATGCCAATATTCAGCACCAACCGGCCAGCCAAATCGCTCCCATTGTCGCTCCGTGGCCCTTCGCTCAGTGGGGAGTCGATATCCTCGGCCCATTCCCACCGGCGTCAGGCCAGAGGAAGTTTATCGTTGTCGCCATCGACTATTTCACGAAGTGGGTCGAAGCCGAACCCTTGGCGCAGATCACCGAGCGGAAGATGGAGACTTCATCCAAAAGTCCGTCATCTTCAGGTTCGGATTGCCGCACACCATCATCACCGATAACGGACGGCAATTCGACAATCAAGACTTCAGAGACTTCTGCGTCAGGTTCCACATCCGCCACCGACTAACTTCAGTCGGGCACCCACAGTCCAACGGTGAGGTTGAGGTGACCAACCGAACCTTGCTCCATGGACTCAAGACCCGACTGAACGAAGCCAAAGGTCTCTGGGTCGACGAGCTGGGCTCCGTTCTATGGGCTTACCGAACGACCCCCCGCGTCCCGACCGGGGAGTCGCCGTTCAGCTTGGCCTACGGGACGGAGGCGATGATCCCGCTCGAGATCGGCCTACCCTCTTCAAGGGTCGAACAGTACCAAGAGCCAGACAACTCCGAGAGTCGGAGGGCCGACCTAGACCTCCTCCCCGAGCTGCGAGACGAGGCTCAAATTCGAATGGCCTCGTACCGACAGAAGGTCGCTCGGTACTACAACGCCAAGGTCAGACCCAAGCTCTTCAGGCCTGGCGACCTAGTCTTGAGGAAGGCAGAAGTGTCGAAGCCCTTGGACCAAGGGAAGCTGGCTCCCAACTGGGAAGGACCCTACAAGGTTGCTGACACCTTCGGGCCGAGAGCCTATCGGCTGGAGACCCTTGAGGGGAAACCCATTCCCCGGACTTGGAACGCCGACAACTTGAAGCTGTACTACTAGTGAATCTTGTAACTCCATTGTCGGAATACAAGTTCAGTTTGAAAAATTGGAGTTCTAACTCTTCGACTAGCAATCGACGCTCAACCCCGACGTATCGATGTGGACCTGGCACCGACGATACACCGGGCCCTTACACGGACCGATGCATCTACAATGACGGGAGTCGACACTCCTTCGACGACTCGTTGGACCTTCACAAGGGCCGACGGACTCTTATGAACGGGAGTTACACTCCTTCGACTTTCGGCAACACATCCGCCCCTGACAAAGGCCGATGCATCTGTTGCAACGGGAGTTCATACTCCTTCTACGGTCGAATTTTCGGGCAGAGCCATCGACCGACAGGCCGATCGGGCCCCGACCGAAGAAAGGCTAAAGGCCCATGCGACTGCTGTCGCGACTTCCGATCGGGCTACGGCCGGTCGAGGGATATTCGGCTTACCACCGTCTATCACACGACGTGACCTTAGTCGTATCCATGACTTACCGACCGACTTTCGACCGGCTGAACGACATTCGGCTTGCTACCGTCTGTCGGAGGATACAGGACCCGACGCAGGAGAGTGGGGACCCGACTTGCTATCGTTCCCCGACATTGCGATGCAGGAGAGTGGGGACCCGACTTGCTATCGTTCCCCGACATTGCGACGCAAATGACCGACTAAACGCATCTACGGAAGTCCGACTCCCTAACCTTTATCAGGTTCGGTCGGCTCCCGACTCAACAGATGGACCCGACTGACAACTTCGACTACCCGAAGCCGACCTAAAGTCGGGACGCATTCTACCTTCGGGGCTGCGCGAATTGTCGAAGTCCTATCGACTTACGTAAGTTGGCGACTTGCTTAAGTTAGTGACTAAGGTTCCATATCGCAGCAATGGTCGGCATTACAAACAAGAAGGAAAAGAAGAGAATTTCATTCATTGATGAAAGGAAATTACAAAGTCAGGGTCGAAGCCCGATTACATGTATTTTCAAAAAGAAACAAAAAGGGAAGACGGTCGGCTGGGCCGATCATTCGTCCTAGTCGATCTCTTCAACCGACGGAGGATCGGGAATGATCGGCGTCTCGACCGTGGGCAGCGCTGGGTCAACGGTAGAAGGATGTCCTTCAGTCGGCAAAGAGTGGGCTTCAGTCGGCAAAGGAGCTTCGGTCGGCACCTGCTCCGGGACAGCTTCCTCCGCTAGGATGATGCCTCCCGACGGCTGGTCGGCCTCTTCTTCGGCTCCTTCCTCTTCGGCTCCTTCCTCGACGAACGGCGGGACGACGCGGCTGACGTCCACCTCCGGGTACAAGGCATGGACGGCGTCCCGACCATCCTCGAACCCGACCCGGTATGAGGCGAAGCCCGACTCGAGCATCTCCTCCCGGTATCGGTCGGAGGCCCGGAAGTCCTCCACCGCCCGATCGGCCGACTCCCTCGCCGACCTTGCCTCCTCCTCAGCACGGGCAAGCTCCTGCCTCGCCGACTCCGCCTCGGCCTTAGCCATTTCGGCGTCGACCTGGGCGATGGACAACTCCTCTTCGGCTTCCGCAAGTTTCTCCAGGCCAGCCCGAAGTTGCTCGCGTTCACCTTGGAGTTCGGTGGTGGCACCATCCCGTTCACGGCGAAGGCGACGTACGGCCCGACCTTTGTGCTTGGCCTCCTTTTTGGCCGACCGGAGTTCGGACCCAAGCCGGGAGACCTCGTCAACCAACTTGGCCTCCCGGTCGGCCGATTGCTGAAGTTGGTCGGCCAGCATTGCCCTCTCAGCCTCGGCCGCCGCCGATTTTTCCTTGAAGGCTGCCCGAGCGTTGCCGAACCTTCGGTATCCGGCCTCCAGTTCGGACATTGTGAAGATCAGCTGCCGGCGGGAGGAAGCTTCGTCAGAATCGCATGATAAACAAAAATTCCTAAGGAAAATTTCCAAGGAAGAGAGGACCCGAAGCTTACCTCGACCATCGCCGGGTAAAACCGAGACAACATCTCGGTCACCTGCCGAGTTCGCAGCAACCCCACGTCGGTTGGGAGGAGGATCCCTTGGCACAACCTCCTCGCAAGATCGTGGTCGGCCAACGCCGACGCACCCTCGGGGTAGTAGGCGCTTGGAGGCATCGACCGGCCCCCCGACCTATCCTCTTCCGTGGGCTCCATCGGGGACTTCCCCCGATCAGCTGCCCCGACCGACGGGGCTGGCAGCGACGGGACGCTGGAGTTTGACCCGACGCCTCCCGTTGCGCCAACGGACGCCGCCGGACGATGTTCGGTTTCCCGAACGTCATCCGGCTCCACCCGCATAGGCGAAGACACCGATACTCCTTCGGCCGCCTCCTCAGTCGGCCTCTCCTCGACTTGGACCGTCGGAGCCGCAAGAGCTATGACCGGCTCCGACTGGTCGGTTGCCGACGACTCGACGATCGGCGGGGCTGGGGTTGGCTTCTTTGCAGGACGCGAAGGGCCGGCCCCCGATGCTGGCCTCTTCCTCCTGGCGAACTGCCAAATCTCGGCATCCGTCGGCCTCATCCTCGGTGGTGTCCCTGCAATACCGACAAGAGAGTTAAAGGCTAGACCAAAAGCCGACCAAAAGATGAACAAAAAGAAAAGCCGGAGGATCGGGCGATACCTATTCGGGGGACCAGACTTAAGCCAGCGTCATAGAGAGCTTGTTCGGTAACAAGCTCCCTCTGCTTCGGTACCGACATATCCTTCAGTCGGTGAAAGTCCTCCCGGTCGTCCGCATCCACCCGACTGTTGTCGTTGGCCTCTGTTCGGGGTATACCCCAACGAGAAGGAAAGCCCCACGAAGAAGAGGAGGAAACAAAGAAAAACTGGTTCTTCCATCCATGAATGGACGATGGAAGACCAGTTATGAAAGCAAGACCCTTCCGGGGGTTGAAGAGCCACCACCCTCGGGCTTTAGGGTGGGGTCGGAGCACAAAGAAGGCCCGGAAGAGTGAAATGCGGGGGTTGGTCGGCAAGAGCTGACACAACAGCGCGAAAGAAATGATTAACCGAACAGAGTTCGGTGCCAGTTGCGCCGGACAGAGTCCGTAGTAATCAAGTAGATTCCGGACGAACTCCGGAATCGGAAGTCGAAGACCCGCGCGAAGGTCTTCAACGTACAGCGCCAGATCGTCGGGCGGAGGGTTGTTGATCCGACTGCCGGCCCCTGGGGCGGAGAGCCGAAACTGCTCCGGGATGCGATAGTGCTCCCGAAGCTGATCGACGTTCGGCCCCGAAAGCGAGGAGGCCTCATCTTCCGGAGCCGATCGGGAGTCGTCGGTCGGGTTCCCCGACCGAGCTCCCTGAGTCGGTTTCCTGGTCATTATGCAGGGACCGGAAGAAAAGAAAGAGAAGAAAGGAAGGAAGAAGGAGAAGGAGGGACCACGAACCGGATGGACCCTCCGCAAGCGAAGAAGAGCTCTGCCCGCGACGACTGAAAAATCGCCCGGACAGAGTTTTCCCAGCGAAATGTTGCAAATGTGGGTCAGGGGTCCGGGAGGTCCTATATATATAGGGCCGACCGACGGCCGAGATCCTTCCGCGCTGACCGAAGACCTGCAGATGCGCGACGCGTGGCGCCCGTCGGTTGGCGGAGGATTCGGCGCGCCCCGCCCCGGGACGGCCGCACCGCCCGCATTAAATGCCGGAGGGGCGCCGGCCAACCACCTTGACACGCGGCATGCGGGGCGCGGCCCTGCATTCACGCGCCCGCGTCGGTTCGCGTTCCCGATGGGACGCCTGACAGCGGCCCTCTCTCCCGCGATCGGCGCCGAATATCCGATCGACTGACGCCGTATCGTCCGGCGCCCGATCTTCTGACACCGACGTAACGACTGACGACGACAAGACGTGGCGTCTGACACCTGACGCCGACGTGACTTCTGAAATCGACTGGACGTCCGGATCGCTAGGCATTCATGAGGTGTCTGACATCGGATCAATCGGCAGTACGGTCGGATCTACACATGCGACAAATCCACTCCCAGTCGTCCGGGATTGCTGCCCAAATGGAAGCCTCGGCCAGCTCTCCACCCGACTTAGGAGTGGAGGGGGGCAACTGTTGGGGGATACCCGCCGACCGACTGCCGGAGGGCCCGACCGCCCGACCGACTGCCGGAGGGTCCGACCGCCCGACCGACTGACGGAGGGCTCGACCGCCCGACCGACTGCCGGAGGGCCCGACCGCCCGACCGGCTGACGGCCTGACCGCCTCCGTTGGACGACTCCGACTGGCCGACAGACCGACCGATCGTCGGTCGGGGCGACCGACTGACGGATGCCATCAGCGGCTAACCGCCGGCCGTCCAACGGCCCATCGCCGACTGGGGGTATGTCGGGCGTATCCATCCCGACCGACTGAACCCCGAGGTTATATGGCCGACTTACATGAAGCTCGCCGACCGATGGAGGGGCCCGACACCACTCGGCTGGCTACCGACTTTAGGTCGGTCGGCTCCTCCAACCACCGTACAGCCGCCAGACGTTGTCAGCTCTGACACGGACATGCGGCGCAGTTACCTAGGGGCATTGTCCCGCCGAGAGCCGGGTCAACCCTGGTGATTGAACGGCCGCACGGCGACATGACGTTTTCACGGTGGCTCTGACAGCCCACAGTGAGTTGACAGTTCCTCACTTGTCCGCGCCATTAATGACGGCGCCATACCTAGCTCCACTATATATACCGGGGAAGGCAACAGTGCAATCGATCGATCCGCCCGTCTCTCCCACATACGCAGGCTCGCTCCTCTCCCTCTCTCTCTCTCTCTCTTCCTCAGAGCTCTCTGTCTGCATTTCACTGTTGCCCAGTCACCTCTCTGACTTGACCGTCGGAGGGTCCCCGTCGGAGCCGCCTCCGGTCAGTGCAGATTTCCTTTTGCAGGTGTACGCTTTTCGGCGATCGGGCGACGAGGCGATTGGTCGCAACAATACCTATTGTGTTGAAGTAAATATGTGGATCCATCTTATATTAAATCATATCTTATATTCATGTCCATCAGGAGTTTGGAGAACCCACGCAAAGGAGAACCTGTAAAAATTAATTTGCCAAATATAAGGGTGCAAGTGGATTAGAGAAAATTCAAATCGATCCAAATTAAATTAGAGGATTGGATAGAATTTTTGGACTTTGATTTGGATTTGAAGTTAATTTTTAAAAATTATAAATTTTAAATTTAAATTTGGATATAATGTTATAAAATTTAAATTCAATTTAAAATTCAAACTATGGGTCCAAACCAAATCTAATCCATTCTTTTAATTTGGACTTTTGGATTATATATATATATATATGTGTGTGTGTGTGTGTATATATGTATATGTATATATATATATATGTATAAAATAAATTAATATTATAAAATAGTATTAATATAATAATATATATAATTTAATATATTTATATGTATATATATAATAATTTAATATTGTAATATAATGCTTATATAATAATATATATAATATAATTAATATACATAATATACTTTAATATGATAATATATATAATTTTATTTTATTAATATGATATGAAAATAGAAAAAGTATCATATATCAATATATAATAACATTTTTTTCAAATATACAATAGAATAAATATACTATAAACTAAATATAATATAAAATATAACAATAATGTTTATAAAATTTTTAATAAATAATTATACATTTAATTTAACACTATAGTAATAATTAAGAATAATAAGAAAATAATAATTAAATAAAAATTTAATAATAAAAGTAATAAAAACTATAGAATTGAACTCTTCTTTGGTGTCAAGCTAGTAGCCACAAATAGTCATTGGTTAATAGGAAAGGGTAGAAGAAAGGAACATATATAATGCATAACAAACATATATCATTAGGGTTCAACTAGGTTATTCTATATAGTAAATAAACATACTACTAATAATATTTTTAATATAGAAAAGGTAGTGCAATATGAAATTGCTAGTAATAGTACTAGTATACAATGTTATTAGGATTGGGATCCTACCTAGGATTGATGAAGGGTCCTCAGGAATCAAGATCGAATCGTAAAATCGGATTATATAATCATAAGATTCTACAAACTTCAAAACATAGCAGTCTTAATAGCACGATTTGTTGAGACCTTTGGTATTGAAATTTATATTTTTTATTTTTTATTCATTATTATTATAATATTAATTGTTAGATGTAAGGCAATATTATAAAATTTTTATAAGTAGTATATATTTCAAATTCATATAATTTGCTTTTGAATTATGATCTAAATTATAGTTTAATGTATGTAAAAATCCAAAAATCCAGTCCAATTCAATCCGAATTTTGTAGACTGGATTGGATTGGATTAGTAGAATATTTAGTTCGATTTTGGAGCCAAATTTTCAAGTCTAAAATATTTTGAATTGGAGTTGGATTTAGATATAATCCAATTCAATCTAATCCATTTATACCCTTAGTCAAATGTCTTATGGTATATATTTATTTCACTTTTTTTTCTTAAATTACATTGACTTATAATGCATATCGGTTCATTTCACTCGGATCCATAACTTGCTTTCAAACCTACAAATATGTGTTTCAATGCATTAAAATTATGCTTGCTATGAGAAATTGCTAAAAATCCTTATTTTTATTTTTCTCCTGGATATTTTATCACCCATAGAATGTGAAAAAAAAAAAAGAGAGGGAAAATACACAATGGCATCCTTTCTTATCTAATTTACTTTTCCCCACTCCTCTCTCTTACACAAATCAGCTCCGTTCATGATGCATCAGGAATACCTCCACAGTGTGCAGATTTTAGTGCATATGTATATAAAAATTCCTACCATCGCATAGCATGAGGGGATTGGGTTGACTCATTGAAAATAATGTCCCATATGGAGAGTGTAAAACATAACTCTGCGAACTCAACATTCAGTGGACCCAAGAAAATTTTCGTACATGCTAAGGAGAGCTCTAAAGCATGACATTAGCCATCAAATTTTCTCTTTAATTGGGGAAGAAATCATTGCTCCATCAACTAACATGTGCATCGAGTTTCCTCCAGAAAAAATAAAAAGCATAGAGTTCTACTGCTACAATTCGACGGGAGAGGACTAGAACCAGACAAGGCGAGCGTTCACCATCTCGGCCGATGAGCCGTGTGGTGAAGTACCGGAGACCACAGCCACACTTGCCGGACTCTGTGGTGCACGTGCCGTGTACGTGTTCGTGCGTAAAAACGGACGTATCATCTTCCATCGCTTTCTGCTTCCGCTGTACGTACACGTGCTGCTTCTCAGCTTCGGTGATTCGTTTCTCTCGAGAATCGAGATGCCAAGAGACGGAAGCCCCGGAGACCACAATAAAGATTCAAGTCGGCCCCACCGGAATCTCTGGAGCCCTATATCGGAGGCCGCGTTCCCCTTTCTCCCTTCCTCCCAAGCCCACCTTCTCCAATGGAATCTCTCTGTCCAAAATGCGAGGTCGGCCTCCGAAACCTCTCCTCGGCTCCTCTCTTCGAGCTTCCAAAGCGACCGCGAGGAGCCCTCATTCCCTTTCAATTTCGCTCTGGTCCCAAGCTCCGGATTCGGTCGCAGAAGAGAGAGTTCCGCGCCTCCGGATCCGTCGGATTCGAAACCAATGGCTCCGATGGAGGCCTGGTCAGAGTACTGCGGCAGGCGGCCACCGGATTCGCTGCCGCCGCCGCCGCTGCCATGATCTCCATGTACGGCTGTGATCCTCCCGCCGTCGCGGAGTCCCTCACCATTGCCTTCCCGGTTTCCAGAGCTCGCGAGGTAAGAGGGGGAAAAAGAGATTTTTTTAAATATGGTTGGATAATATAACGACTTGTTTCCAGGAAAACAAGAAATTAGGTGTTTTAGCTTGATATATCAATATTGGAATTAAATTTGAGTTAAAAGATGCGTTTTTATGATTTTTTTTTTTTTTTTGTTCATTACTTATGAGTATTTTGCTACTCCATCAGGTGAATACAGTGCAGAGAACTCTGATAGAGGCTTGGGGCTTGATCCGTGAGTCCTTCATAGATCCCACTTTCAATCATCAAGGTACCGTGCCAAAATTTGTCTTTTCTTTTGTTTATTTGACTTTTTTTTCAAACCTCCCTTAAAAGTTGACCTTTAGAAATCTTTACCATTCTAGGAAAAAAGTTATTTGATTTATTGACTTGGCTCGTTGTTCTCCTGGTTTGTTTGGGCTTTCTTGTTAGATTACATCACTGATCAGTTAGCTACTGATTTTCCATTTCAACGAGAAATTTGATTTCTTGAGCCCTTAAGATTTGTTTTATACTGCCTGCAAACTTGTTTGAAGATTTGAATATCTTGGAGAATGCATGAGATTCTGGTCCCATGATGTGAATCTGGATTTTCATTTCATATGTCTGCATGAACTAATGCAACTTGAGATATAGGTGATGGGCCAAATGTGAGTTTGGCAATGGAAACATGTGCTGCAGATGTAGGATTTACGAGATGATAAAACTCGAGATGACTGGTCCAATGAAGATCAAGGAAATATTGGAGCCTGGAAGAGTGGCCAGGGCCGGTTATCTAGACCTAGTTGGTCAGTAATTTGGGGATGAATGCCTTGCTGTTTATGGGATGGTTATATGGCTTGATGGATGGCAGCTTGACATTTGTGGCTGAGGCAGCACGGGGGTCTCCTTTTATTCAGATTGATAGGGCTGAGATCAGCTATGCACCTTGAGTCATAACATACAAAGTAAAAGGTCCAAATGAAGTTTGAATCCTTGTAACGAGAAATTGTTAGTTAGCTGCCATATAACTAATATGCCAAAACTTTTCCTATTATTTAATTTAACTGAGGTGTTGAAATGTTTGCCACTGATTGCACAATTAAACTGAACAATTCTTTTTTTAAAAAAAAAAGTACCTCTTTTGAAAGCAAAAATTGAACTAAACAATTTGCAAGCGATAAACAATATTAATTAACCATGTGCATCAACACTATCACTTCAACTACCATTATCGTACTTGCAAGCCTGGTCCATATATTTCTGGTTGCCCTTATTCATTTTGCCGAGTCACTCCTGTCCGAAGCCATATCCACTGACAAACTTGAGCTTCCTTAAGTTCTTTGTTACCTTGTCCTAGCCTCTTTTCCTTGATCACCCACCTATTTTCAGACTATTCAACCGAAGTTGGAAGGCTCTCTGCATCAGATTGTCCATGACTTTACCTGCAAATGAATTAACCTGCTACTTTTGCTGCCTCTCATCAGTACCAGTTCATTGCATATCGGACATAGAAGCCTTGGGGGTACACCATGGAAAATTCCTTTAGAGTGTAGAATCTAAATGGTCTGCAGATGAATATTCTCAAGCATCATTTATAACTCATGCAGGTGCATCAACTTTTCATACATGCAGATTTTTGACAAATAAAACTTACCTTTTGAACCCTATTGTGGTCTTGTATGTGGAATATTGTACCAAAGCGTCATTTCATTTCTTCATTTTCCTAATAATTGAAATATTTTGGAGTTTCTCATTCAAGGATTTGATCTAGATTGCATTGCCTTATATTGAAATTTCTTTCCCCTCCTATCCCTATTTACTATGTGTAAAAATCTCGAGTAGTTGTTGTTTCTGCAGTCTGTTTACAATTACTTTAGCTCTTATCTTTCTGAGTTTTGTAAGTTGCTGTTGTTCAAGTTCTTTCACGTGATTATTCTTTACAAGATTATTTGTTTGCAGATTGGGATCTAAAACTACAACAAACTATGGT
This sequence comes from Elaeis guineensis, assembly GCF_000442705.2. Lineage (NCBI taxonomy): Eukaryota > Viridiplantae > Streptophyta > Magnoliopsida > Arecales > Arecaceae > Elaeis > Elaeis guineensis. The sequence goes on from NC_025993.2 coordinate 146,343,623, forward strand.
AGAAATGTTTCCACTAAAGTCAGCAGATGCAGCATATAACAAAATCAGTGGAATGCTTGCATCCCTTGGGGACCCATTTACTAGAATTATTAGCCCAAAGGTTCTTGGTTTCAAAACAAGCCTTGTCTTTTCATTTGTTATGTTCCATTATTTGTTTTTACTTATGCATGATATTGAATCTTTGATCTGCTTAAATTCTATTAGGACAAATTTCTCAAATTTCAAGGCGAACTTGTCTCTCATTAGGTGCAACTGTATAGCTCATGGCTTTTATATCATAGAATTTTCTATGCTGTACTTTCTCAGTCAAGCTCAATGGGAAAAACAGTTACCCACATGCATGAGGACTTATTCCTTTTCTAGTGTCGCCTTTCTTATTTCATGCAAAAATTTCCTTGTATTTTCACTGTTGGAATTAATTATGTTCCATTTTTATGCAGTTAGAATGTTAAAAAAATTCCTTATATTTTCAGTGTTGGAATTAACTATGTTCCATTTGGTGCAGTTATAATGTTATATCTGGGTAGGTCATTCGCTTAATTGGCTCTTGCAATTGAGGCCATAGTTGAACCTAACAATTGTTCTCAAATTGTAGGAGTATCAAAGTTTCAGAATAGGCAGTGATGGAAATTTGCATGGAGTTGGTCTCTTTGTAAATAAGGAGCCAAGTTCTGGACGCTTGGTTAGTGAAACAATTCTACAAGTCCATCTCTTCTTCATCTAGCTTTGTTTTACTGCAGTACCTGCATTAGTTATGTGATGTCTGCATATGACATTCATGTAGTGTTAAAATGGAAATAATGGCAACTAACCTTTTACAATCCTTTTGTATGTTAATAAATGATAAATTGACAAATTCTTGTCGGAAAATGGCCTCTTGACTATGGTTTTTTTCACACTTATTTCTAGGGATGCCTCATATGTTATAACATAGTGGGCCTGGCCGGAGGACCAGGCTTGAGGACCCATCTGACCAGCCTGGCCACTGTGCCAGATTACATTTGGTTACTTTTGCTTGAAAAAATAGAAGAAGGAAATTGATATGATATGCCACTTTTGTGTGTCTTATTGAAACACCAACCATCATGTTTTACTTATTAATGTCAATATATTGCTGCAGGTTGTTCTGTCTTGTATCGAGGGAAGCCCAGCTGACCGAGCTGGTATACATGAAGGGGATGAGCTGATCGAGATTGATGGTAAGTTTAAAATAGAGAAGTTTCCTTTTTCTTTTCCTGCTTATTTTTAATCAAAATAATGTGCATTTTCATCCAGATAATTTAATTTCGAATCTTGTGTTCTCGATTGCTTTGAGATGGAAAAAGATGCACTTGACTATGTGAGGAATGTTCTTAAATAACAACACTAGGTGTGATTCATAAGTATCTAAATCTTGTTAATTTATTTGCTTGCTAAAATTTTTGGATCATAAGTTTAGCTGGAGTTTTAGTTTCTCTTGGTATTAGTAATCGAAATAAAATTCTGTAGTATCCCTTTTCCTTCCTCTAAAAAATTTGCCACTCAATGCACTTTAGTTTCAAAATATTTTTACAAGTTTCAAACCTATTCCCAAGTCATAGTTGTCTTATATATCCTCAGTCTTTTTGTCAATAATGATATCATCATGGCTCAAGTATTATACTTATACCACATATTCCTGCCTCACTTTGTATTTTCTAATACAGATCTTTACATTTATCATCTAATTATTTGATAAAGAGTGGAGAAAATCTGGATACTTCTCATTTTCAATTAATGAATATCAGAAGTACCATAATCATGGATAACAAGCCCATCTTTTCCCTAAGGTTCTGTATTAGTTATTCTTTGCAATCCATTCTTCTCAAAGGTTAAATCAATGATGAAGTAACCTTTATAAGTTAAATTTGGTAACCACCATCAAAATTTCGTGGCTACCCTTGTCCAAATCTTTCATTTTACAAGGCTGCCTTCTACATATCTTACATGAAGATGCGGTCTTATTCAGTTCTTCTCTACTATATCCTCTACTGTGGCAGACTTTTTTTTTCAATGATTATAACTCATTCTTTTTTTTTTTTTTTTGGTACGATGATACTCATTTCTTTTCTCCACGTATTCTTTTCTACATAGATGACAATTATGATTGTGCCAGAAGGCCTTCTTATCGGTACAGAGCATCCAGGTGCAAAGTAAAGCAAGTGTCTTTTCTGTCTTTAAATATTGAAGCCAGCTTACTTTCATTGCTTTGCATGTTCAAAATGCATTTAACTCTTGCACAAGAAAACAAAGTAGAATGCCTACTAGCATTTTGACATGTTAATTATGTGAAGCAGATAATTGTGTCTATGTTACTGACTGTGGTAGAAGATATCGATAAGACTGATCATGTGTTCTTTTGTTCTTTATCATCAGGAGAGAGTCTTGCTGGAATTGATGGTGAGGCAGCAGCTGAGAGGCTTCGAGGGCGTGCTGGAACAAGTGTGACAGTAAAGCTTTACAGAGTAAATAGCCATTTAGTTTCTTCATTCCATGATGCATTAATATTTAACAGTCATGAAGACCAAGTTTTTCCCAATTAGTGTATTAAAATTGGTTATTTTTGGTGGCAATCTGAAATGCAAATAATCTTTTAGTCTTCTATGTTAAACCATCATTGTGTGTATTCTGTCTCATAAAAAGCTTTAAAGAGGTAAACTGTGGTTATTATTGCTACAAATTATTGATACAATTGCTATCCTGAATGCATTGTTATTTACTTATATAAATGTGAAGATAAACCTTAGCTTTATTTTTAAAAATGATTTACTTTACCATCTCCACTCCTTTCCCAATTCCTTCTAAGTTGTTGATATAATAAATTCACATCCACTTGTTTTCCTTCTTTTTCCAATAATCTGAAATTTTGTGGAGCATATGGCATTTCCCAGTAAATGACTACTGGAAGTTATTTCCCCTCTCATTTTATCCTTAAGTTGGCAGAATATCTGCGAAGTGCATATACAGAGATTGATTGATAGGTATATAAACTGGAATTTCTTTAGCAATATCAACATGCCGGACATGAAAGGCCCAGACAAGTTTATTCCATTCTTATTTATCTCTTAGAAAGCATATGAATAGTTTAACTGATGCAAAATCTGTCTTCTCAGGGGATGGATCGTGGAAGCAGTAATGGTCTTAGAGAGGTAGAATTCTTTACCTTTTTCATAAAAGATCATGTATGGAATATCAGTGATACATATATATCTTTAGCAGAAGATGCTAAAGTTATCCAGTAGAATGATTTGTGTGAACCTTTTTCTTTTAAAGTTTTCACCAATGCCATATTACATTTTATATCCATGCTTGTGTTGGATGAGTCCTGATTGCAGCTCCACAACTTTTTCTTTCATTGAAGGTGAAACTTTCTCGTGAGGTTATTAAGCTTTCACCTATATCTAGCACTGTCATCTCTCATAAATCAAGCGATGGACATGAGTCAAAGACCGGATATGTGAGGCTATCTGCATTCTCACAGGTGCTGGTTCTGAAGCTATTTTCATTGCATGGCAGGCATCAACTTGATGCAATCTTCCAGAAGTTAACTGATTATTTGATGCATTTCTTTTATTATCTGAATAAGCTTGTCAAATATGAGCAACTGGGTATACATGGTATTCATTCCAGATATCTGGTTCAAATTTTTGAATCTGATTTTCTTGACATTTTTCTCTGGTTGGATATCTGTCAATCCTAGATTGAGTTAGATGGGGAAACTTTATCACAATTCTTGATTAGGTTGTCCTCCAGGAAGATCCTTGTTCTTTAACATGGAAATGTTACTATGATGCAAAATGTCAGTCAAGTTCTCTTTATTGGGTAGGCATTATGACATTGGATATTTCTCATCTATTATTCTTTTCTTTTTTAGATGTAGCTCACCTTGTTACCTAAATCAAATGCTGATGGGATAACAATTTCTTACATCAAAATAGAGGCATTGTCAGATCATTTACAGGTGTCATAGTGATGAATCAGCCAAGACCAATCTGATACCAGTCGGAGCTGATCTAAATATATGATTGCATCAACTAACATGAGAAAGGATATATTACCATCTAAAATTCCATATCCATGATCAGGAAAAGAGAAGGATTTTATTCAAATTTATTACATACTTTGTCATGCTCTTTTGTATGATATTGATTTCATCGCATACATATATATATATGTATACATACATACATATATATGTATGTATACATACATACATACATATATATATATATATATATATATATATATATATATATATATATATATATATATATATATATATATATATATATGTATGTATATGTATATGTATATGTATATGTATATGTATATATGTATATATGTATATATATGTATATATGTATATCTGTATATGTATATATGTATATGTATGTATGTATATATGTATATATGTATATATGTATATGTATATCTGTATATGTATGTATGTATGTATGTATGTGTATGCATACATACATGTACGTGTGTGTGTGTGTGTGTGTGTGTGTGTATGCATGTATGTATATGTATGTATCTATATGTATCTATCTATCTATTTATGTATAGTGTGTATGTATGTATGTATAGTAGGCTATTTCTGATCATCTAAGTGTGTTTTTCATTCTTCTTCCTTTTGAAACTTTTATCTTAACTAACAGGTGGAAGACATATTCCTAAATTCGACTCCAAAGGAAGAGTCAATTATGAAAATCATATATTACTAGAATACCCTAGAGGTGGCGGATGGAGTTTGACTATCATGAAGAAATATAGGGAATAATAGTGATAAGTAAATAATTTGGTGGTTTGAGCACCTCCTTGCGCCTCAACAAAAAAAGGGTAATAAAATGATAAATCTTTATGAAAACACCATGCATTGATAGAAACTTATTTGATCCTGTATCTTATCTTCATAAAATTTTGTTAGCTCTTAAATGTTACCAACATGATTTATTGCATAGGCACCTTTTTTTACACTGGATTCTAGTGTGATCTGGATGCAGTATTTCTAAAAATCTAATGCAAACTATTGTTTTAATAAATTACTTTGTCTATCTTCGTGATATCAATGTTTGCTTGCTTGTTTCTGATCAGAATGCTGCTGCTGAGATGGAGAATGCTATTCATCAACTGGAGGATATGGGTGTTCAGTCTTACATACTAGATTTGCGTAATAATCCGGTGGTTAATTCTCATCACTCATGTAAATATTTTTAACTGTTCAAGTTAGATATGTAACATCTCATCAGTCTGATCTCTTCATGTTTTCAACAGGGAGGTTTAGTGAAAGCTGGACTTGATGTTGCCCAAATATGGCTAGATGGTGATGAAACTCTTGTGAACACTATTGACCGGGATGGAAATATGTTACCTATCAATATGATCAATGGACATGCTATAACACATGATCCACTTGTTGTTCTTGTGAGTTTTCCCACCTTTTCAATAATCATTTCAAATTATTTGGCTATTCAAGTTAACTGTGCTGACTGAGAATGCAAACATGCAGGAATATTCTTCTGCAGCAAAGTGCTGCCTTATAAATCTTTGGTTCAATTAATTTACTGTCTGTTTTCTCTAACACCTCTTTACGAATATTTAAAAATGTGCACAAATCTTAAAATGATTGCTCTACATATTAGATAAAAAAAGGTGCTCCAATGCACAAAGTTCGCGTGCAAGGTCTATGGTGGGTCAGATGTATGCAGCCTTATCCTAGCATATGGAGAGGCTGTTTTTATGATTTGAACCAATGACATCTAGGTCACAATGGAGCAATCTTATTATTGTGCCAAGGCTCACCCTCGCTCTACATATTGGATGGTATTGTTAAATAATTGGGAGTTGCTACAGTACTTATTTATAGTTTTTATAAAAAAATAGGAGACATTTTGATCATCTAATAATGAGGCTATTTAGGAGATTTCATTCCTAGCATGTCAACAACCAGTTAAATCCATGTTACCTATGTTTTTTTTTTTAAAAAAAATCTAAAAACAAAAACATTATATTATTTTGGTTGTGTTTCTTATTTGTTATTTTTTTTTCAAAAAAAATATTTTATTACTTTCTTCCATCTTAGCCCTGATACCTTGCCATGCTCTGGAGGTGGAGGCAGTGGATAGAGGTGGTGGCGGTGGTGGTGAGGGAGGGCAAGACGGAGGAAGAGGCAACGACACTAGAAGGGTAAAGAGGTGGCAGAAGAGATTGGCAAGGACTCACTTGTACATTAGGAGGCTGAGGACCTTGAGGTCCTCGAACCACAAGTGCATCGCACCTTGGTGGCAAATCTTGACAGATCTCAGTGAGGGCATGGAAGAGGAGGTTGGGTTCGCTGCAGCAGGCTAGGAGCGACGTGCTCTCCTTCTCCACCATTCTTTAGGGAGCGGATCTTGTGGTGGATCTTTAAAAGAGCTTCCTCCTTGCCCTCCTCCTCTGCCACCTCCACTCCCTCCTTTCCTCCCTCTCCAGTGCCACCGCCTCTTCCTCCTCCTTGGTCGCCCTTCCACTTGGACGATGATGCAGCCACCACCATTGCCTACACCCCAGGATATCCATTCCTTCTCGTGTGGCCCTCCTCCTCCTTGTGCAGCACTCCACCTCCTCTTCCTCCTCCCCCTCATAGGGCATTAGCAATCGGGGCTGATGGAGAAGGGTGTTCAAGAAAAGACCATGAAGTTTGAGATAATTACCGATTTTGCCATCTTGTTCAATAATAAAATGACTTTAAAAGTTGATATATTTATCACACCAGCGATACACATAACCAGCTACAACTGGGTTGCTGGTGGACAAATCCAAATCGTCCATGTTGAATCATATGGCCAGGGATAGGACAATGTCAAAAAGACTCACATACCCTTCAGAGTACTGTAGAAAAGCCCTAAATAATTCTATGAATGACAGTATATTATACCAAGAAACTAGAATAAATATCAATTAATTAACTCCAATGAGGGCTCTATTTTTCTGCCTTTCGCTGCTTTTTACTTTCCCTGATTGACTACTTGCTCTATCTTGAGTACTCCTTGAGTTTTTAGTAAGCTCATGCTATTTGTCAAAATTCTTTTCATATGTCACATGATTCTTTATCACCATTGTCTTTTCAGTCTACTGTATACTTTTGATAAATTAATCATAAAGTTGCACTTCTTCTCGATCAGCATCTTATAGATTTGTCGGACTGGAGAAAATGCAATTTGGTACCTTTTGAAGTGACTTTTTCTCTATGTTTTTGATTTGTTAATACAGGTTAATGAAGGTAGTGCAAGTGCAAGTGAAATCCTGGCTGCGGCATTACATGATAATGGCCGTGCTATTCTCATTGGACACAAAACCTTTGGTAAAGGAAAAATTCAGGTATTCTTCATTAGTTCCACGTGATAAACTGTGTGAGTTCTTCATACAACTGTCACTCCTAAACAACCTGATACTCTTGGACCATGGCACCTCCACTATCAGCAGTCTGATGCCATAGATACTACATGGCACCTCCACTGCATGAATTCTTCCTTCTGGACCCAAAAAAGGGAGAGACTACATGGCACCTCCACTATCAGCAGTCTGATGCCATAGAGAATGGCAAGGCCTAGAAAACTTGAAAGTTCATGTTTCCACTTTTTCTGATTCAGAATTTTAATTACCATTTGGTCACCGCTGAAGCTCTTATTTAATAGTCATAATTCGATGAGCTCTTTGAGTGCTTGTCAAGCATTTAACTTATGCCATGGTGTCATCTGTGAAATTGGGATGCAGAGTGTGACTGAGCTTCACGATGGTTCAGCACTATTCATCACTGTTGCAAAGTACTTGTCACCAGCGCTGCACGATATCGATCAGGTTGGCATTGCACCTGATGTACAATGCACTCCTGATGTGCTAACTTCACCCAAAACATCTCTATTGAGAGATAATAGCACGGCCTCTGCTTTGGAGTCGGATTCTTGCATCATGGTAGCAGAGCACGAGTTGGAGATCCAGCAATCCAAGGGAACTGCTTCATGAGTAGTATCAGATTTGTAACCATTCCAGTTTCAAGCAAATTCATATAATCAGCAACACATGTAAATAATGGTAACCGTCTTTGTTAGCTAGCATTACCATTCACATACCTCAGCTGTTGTAAAACTAAGACAAACACGCCACAAGCGTATACGGGAGAATTAAAGGAAAAGGTTAATGCATTGTACATGCAATCAACTATGAATTATTATGATGCGATTTAACAAGGGATAATGTATACTCTTTAATGTAAGTATGATCTATCAATATTTGTTTGCCCCTTAGACTCATGTTGCAGTAGCTGCATTAATGTTCCTGATCCCTGAATGGGCTATCACTTGCCTTCTGACTTCACAAAAAGCAAGTTTGGATGTATGAAAGAATCATATCCAGATTTAGATTTTTGAAAACCTACCATCCAAGAGTTGGACTCGATCCTTTGCTTGCTAACTAGAGGGGTGTGATATTTATGGCAGGCCAGATGTCCCTGAGTTACTAGAAGGCACTTAGGTCTCCAACCTAAATTTATTTTCCTCTAGTCCATTTGAGACACTAGAGGTGATGCAGCAATTAAAAACATGGTATATCAATTCAAAACAAGAAAAGCAAATTTGGTTGGTATAACAAGATTTGTGTTATAAACATGTCTATCAATTAGTCTACTAATTGAATGGAATAGGTTCGGATTTAGAGCCTTGAACCATTTAATAATTTAGGTCGACATGATTGTGATCCATCCAGTTTAACTAATATAAGAATGCAATTAAATGGTTGGGAGCCTTGGAAATAAGGGTAAATCTACGAGGCATTGCTTGGTTTGCCGCCGGAATCGAAATTAGAATGAAAATAAGAATGGATTGGAATCGGATTCAGAATCAGAATGGTCAAATTTTTCAAAATATTTGGTTCATGATTGAAATCAGAATCTTGGAATGGTCAAATTAAGTTCTAGATAAATTAGACTATTCACATTTCACTTTGGAATTGGAATAGGACTTCTCCCAATGAAACAGTTGGAACGAGAGTTACTCATTCTCATTTTGATTTCAGATCCCCACTCCCTCCAACCAAGCATCCCCTGAGTGTTCTGGCATAAACTCAATCTGAGATAATCTTGTTGCATGTCTCAACCTGATTTAAGCCCCGCTTGATCAATATATATATATATATATATATACAGGACGTGCTATCATGTACATGATGTTAGACTTTCAAATAAAATTTCTATACAGGAGTGCAAGAGATAACATTATTGGTTCCTCATGAGCACCTCAAATTGTCATTAATAATCATAATTAAATCATAATTAAATGACCATTAACATGCTGCAAAATATGTGCCATACATTAATGGAAGGCCCATTGAATACCCACTCGAAAATTTTTTGTGCACCGCGAGTGTATAGAAAATCCGATGTAGAGTGCACCATCTTATCCACTTGGTCCATGTAGTCATCGTTTTTCAATACACATTTAATACCTGCAGCTTTATTTTTTCATTTAAAATTTTGAATGATGAAAATACTCTTATTTTTTGAAAAAATTATGATATCCTATGTCCATATTATGATATCCTGCATCTAGAAAATCATAATTTTTGTCTACAGAATGTCATAATATAATGCAGGATATCATAATATACATAGGATATCATAATTTTTTCTAAACAATAGAGACATTTTCGTCATTAAAAATTTTCAAAAGAAAAAATAAAGTGCAGATATTAAATGAGCATTGAAAAGTGGTTGGACAAAAATACTTCTTTCATATTATGATATCATAGGCCATATTATCATATCCTGAGCTATATTATAATATCCTGCATGTAGAAAATCATAATTTGACGCCGGATGTCATAATATGTACAGGATGTCATAATTTTCTGAACCATATTATGATATCCTGCGTATAGAAAGTCATAATATATCACATAATATTATAATTTTTTTAAAAAATAAAAATATTTTTATCTTATAAAATTTTTAAATAAAAAATAAAATTATAAATATTAAATATATATATATATATATATTAAATAATAATTATATAAATCAATCATATAAAATAATATGCTCCACATCGGATTTTCTAGTGTCCAAAAAATTTCTCTACCCACCCAATTAATTTTGCCCCAGCTCTTCTGTAGGTTCCATGCTCGTGAATCCCGAGTGCTTTACCTAAATATTTTAAAAAAAAATTATTTATAAAAATAATATAGTTTTTAACTTATCTACCCATCCATTTTATATGTCCACGTCACCACCCCTTTTCCACCATTTTTTCACGTGGACTACGAAAAAAAAAAACTTATCATTTCAAATAGCGTTTTTGAAAACGTCATTTTTAAAAATGCCATTTGAAATGATGTTTTCAAAAACACCATTTCAAGTAGCAAGTTTAATTATTAAATTTTTTAAAAAAATAAAAAAAATAAAAAAATAAAAAAATTATAATTTTAAATTTAAAAAAATAAAAATTATAATTTTGATTCAAATAAAAATCATCATTTCAAATTAGTATCTTCATTTCAAATTATCTTTTAAAAAAAATATCTGAAAAAAAATTAGTGTAAAAAAAAATACCATAAAAAAAGAATTAAAAAAATAAAAATTCTAATTCTAAATTTTTAAAAAATAAAAATTTTAATTTTAATTCAAATAAAAATCATCATTTCAAATTACAATCCCCTTTTCAAATTAATTATTTTAAAAAAAATCATAAATGAGAAAAAAAATGAGAAAAAAATAAAAATTATAATTTTGAATTTAAAAAATAAATATTTTAATTTTAATTTAAATAAAAAATATCATTTCAAATTACTTCCCCATTTCAAATTAATTTTTTAAAAAATATCCCAAAAAAATATTTTAAAAAATTAAAAAAATAAAAAAATGTCATAAAAAAAGAAAAAATGAGAAAGAAATGAGAAAAAAATAAAAATTATAATTTTAAATTTAAGAAAATAAAAATTTTAATTTTAATTCAAATAAAAAACATCATTTCAAATTATTTTTTCCATTTTAAATTAATTTTTTTAATTTTTTAGTTATTTTTATGTGATTTTTAATAAAAAAATTAATTTAAAATGAGGATAGTAATTTGAAATGATAATTTTTATTTGAATTAAATTTAAAATTTTTATTTTTTTAATTTAAAATTATAATTATAATTTTTTTTCATTTTTCCCCTTTTTGTCACTTTTTTATGGTATTTTTTATTTTTTTTATTTTTTTGGAATTCAAATTCAAATTTTTATTTTTTTAATAATTTAAAATTATAATTTTAATTTTTTTCTATTTTTGGCCTTTTTGTCTGTTTTTATGGCATTTTTTTAGGCATTTTTTTCCTTTGTTTGAAATATTTTTTAAAAAAATTAATTTTAAATGGAGAAAGTAATTTGAAATGATGTTTTTTATTTGACTTAAAATTAAAATTTTTAATTTTTTAAATTTAAAATTATAATTTTTATTTTTTTTATTTTTTTTTATTTTTGTGATATTTTTTATTTTTTTTTTATTTTTTAATATATTTTTTTGAGATATTTTTTAAAAAAATTAATTTGAAATGGAGAAAGTAATTTGAAATGTTGTTTTTTATTTGAATTAAAAAAATTTAAAATTATAATTTTTATTTTTTTCTCATTTTTTTAATGATATTTTTTATTTTTTTAAATTTTTAAGATATTTTTTTGAGATATTTTTTTTTAAAAAAAATAATTTGAAATGATGTTTTTTTATTTAAATTTAAATTTTTATTTTTTTAAATTTAAAATTATAATTTTTATTTTTTTCTCATTTTTTTCTTTTTTTATGGTATTTTTTTAAAAAAATTAATTTGAAAAGGGGATTGTAATTTGAAATGATGATTTTTATTTGAATTAAAATTAAAATTTTTAGTTTTTTAAAATTTAGAATTATAATTTTTTTTAATTTTTTTATGATATATTTTATTATTTTATATTAATTTTTTTCAGATATTTTTTTAAAAAAATAATTTGAAATGAGGATACTAATTTGAAATGATAATTTTTATTTGAATTAAAATTAAAATTTTTACTTTTTTAAAAATTTAAAATTATAATTTATTTTTATTTTTTTTGAAGAATTAATAATTAGACTCATCATTTGAAATGATGTTTTTTAAAAATATCATTTAAATATTATTTTCAAAAATATCTTTTGAAATAGCGAGTTTAATTTTTTTTTCATCGTCAATGTTAAAAAAGATGAAAAAAAATGGTGATGTGGATATATAAAACATCATTTTAAATAATATTTTATAAAATTTATATTAATTTAATAAATAAATTAAAAATTATATTAGCACTCCGTGAATCTAGTCTCAGCTTCTCCCAGGAACGTACTCTTTAGCGTTTAGTTTAAGTTATTCCATTAATCATGCTGTCTCTTTGTGCGCTTGGCCCCAGAAAGAAGCGCATGCGACCGGACAATGTTAAGCCGGTCGGGCCCATAAACTTTATACCCTTACACTTATCTTTAATCACAATCCTACCTTTCCGCTTCTTTCCCTTACACCTTGGCGTGGGGTATTTCGGTAGTTTCCCAGAAACGAACACCATTTCAGGCGATCCTCTGCCGCCCCAACCCTAGAACCGCTGGCTAGTATCCCCAATCTCGCCGAGACCGTCTTTTCTCTTGGTGATTCCGAGCTCGATTGGACTCTCCTCTCCTCTCCTCTTCCCATGTCGAGAAGGTAATAATCTTCTTTGCATTCTCTGTCCCTCTCCCCCTCGCCTAACGCATGTCAATCGTCAATTTCTGCCCTTTTTTTCGCGATTAAGATGTTCTTTATTTTGGATTCTATGGTATCTTTTTATTTGGCTTTTTTGGTTGCACTTTTGGTGAGGAATTCTTGTGTTGTGCTTTTCTTTGTGATTTTTGATGTGATATTGGAGGCATATGAGGCTAGTGAGAGCATTTAGAAGGTGATTTGAGACTCCGCTTTGCGAGGATCAAGATTTTATCCAGTTTTTTACTTCTTTTTTTAATCACCTAGATGATTGGATGAAACATGTCAATATAGCTTTCTAACAGTCCGATGTAAGACATGGATACGAAATTTTAGGTTTTTCGTTTTGGCTGAGCGGACGTGGGGAGAGTCCGGCAGTTTGGCAGAAGGTTGGGGATTCAGTAGATACAGAATCGACTGTGTTTGGATTGTGGCTGCTCGAGTTAGAAGAAAACCCTTCCCCAAGGACAAGTGGAATGGGTTAAAATTCCACCAGAGAGATGATGACTTGTCACTATTTCGAAACTTGTATCAATAAAATTATAAATATTTAACAACTATTCTAAGTTGAGAGGATATCAGGATGTGACTTCTGTGACTATTTCATCCTAATCGCATGTGGATTTTGTGGAGATTTGTTTACTTATCGACATTAATATGTTTTGGCTTCCTTTTATCAGATTGTAGATCCTTCGTCTATTTTGTTTAATTCATGCCATCCCAACAAATTAAGGTTAGAGCTTAAGATAGAAATGGGAGGCGACATTTGAATTTTTGGAGAGAGTAAGTATGATGAGTCTCATCCATCTAAGTGGAGTTAGGTTTGTTTCCCTGAGGCTATGCAAGGGGTAGAATTCAGATGTCCTACTCAATTCAAAATGGTGTTGGGAATTCAATGAAGAACGAGATAATTGGCCTCTTGAGACCAATTGTGACTTATCAATATGTGAATCCTAAATTTGATTGTTTCATGCATTTTGACAAGACAATGATTATCTATTTTTGTGCATATATCTTACTCATGGATCTTGAAACATAGTGATGCCAGGTAGAATTAGGGAATATTCCTAATCCTTTTCCTTTATTATTATTATTAGTTTTTCCAGTTGTGTATGCAGTTTTAAATATTTACCATTGTTTGGTACAATATCCAAGTGCAAACACAAAAATCATGCATTCATCGTGCATTTTACACAAGTTTACCAGTTTAACATTTCTTTAGTAAATAAGGAAAGTCTATGAAGCTTACTCGTGTCTCAAGGTGTTTGTCACTTTTGAATGAGCCTAACATCATAGACCTCCATCTATATAAACTAGTTACAGTATCCTCAGTTTGATATTTGTCAATCCTTCCAGGATTCTTTGCAAGTATTTTGCACATGGGGCATGCCTGAAAGGGGAGTACTGTGAATTTTCCCATGATTGGAAAGCCCAACCCAACAATGTAACAATGTTAAACTCTTTAACCTTGTCATCCAGTTTAGCTGCTTTAACCTAGAATGCATAGCTCATCCATTTAATATTTTCCTCTTGGTACTGTTTATGGTTGCAGGTATGCACCTTTTATCAGAAAGGGGTGTGCTCTTATGGTAGTCGATGCAGGTATGACCATGTTAAAGTTTCTCGTCATCAGGCATCTGCCTCATCATCGTCATCAAGTTCTCTTCCATATGTGGCATCAGATTCTGTTCAAATCACCCATCCTCATATGGATGCTCTGAATGGAGAATTTAAAGCAGCATCAAGTGCTCCAAAAGAGTTAACAGCCTCAAGTAAACCTTTCGTTCCTCCTGGTAAACCTGTATGGACCCAAAATTTTGAGACTCATACATTTCCAGAAAATGAGGGCGGTCATGTGCCCATGTCTGTCATATTGGCCGACCTGCCAATCTGTTCATTTGCTGCTGCTGGTAGTTGTCCTTATGGGGAAAAGTGCCCTCACATCCATGGGGATTTGTGTTCCATTTGTGGAAAGCATTGCTTACATCCACACCGTCTGGGTGAAAGAGAGGAACATATAAAGCTCTGTCAGAAAAATAACAAACGTCTTGAAGCATTGAAGCTTAGTCAGGAGATAGAATGCAGTGTATGCTTGGATCGAGTGCTCTCTAAGCCCACTGCTGCTGAACGGAAGTTTGGATTGCTTTCAGAATGTGACCATCCATTTTGTATTTCATGCATCCGGAATTGGCGGAGTAATTCTCCTGCTTCTGGCATGGATGTCAACAATGCAGTGAGGGCCTGTCCAATATGCAGAAAGATATCTTATTTTGTCATCCCTAGTGTTATATGGTATTCAACAAAGGAGGAGAAACAAGAGATCGTTGATAACTACAAAGCCAAGCTCAAGTATTTCTATACTCCAATCTATCTCTATATGGATATCTATATGCTTCAACTATTAGATTTTCTTTTATGCTACATGTCATTTCTTTCTTTTATGCTGCATATCCATGGATGTTTTATGCGAAATGTTTAGTCTCTACATAATATACCATGAGGTAATAATATACTTACTCAATATGGACAAGTATAAGATTGGTTTTTTTCTGTTCAAGGTCTGATCTCTCTAATTTTAGTTTTCTGCTATTTCTGATTTTAATCCTCACATGGCTTGGCCTGCCTTGGTGCATATGTGGGTCCACCTGAAAACTTTTACTGTATTTTTTATTTTTCCCATTTTTTTATATGGTTGAAAACATTCTTCTTTGATTATTTACACTCAAGATTCACTTGATCAAATGCTGGAATTTACTATAATTTCTGCATGGGAAGGCTTACCGAGGTGCCTATGTGGGTCTGCCTTCTTTAAGAATACTTTTACTGTAATTTTTGTTTCTTCCTCTTTTGTATACACTTGACTCCATTTTTTTCTTGATGTGATAGAATTCATGCTCAAGGATCCACATGATTGAATACCAGATTTAACCTCTATTTAGATGTGGCTGTCATATAAAGGTTGCCATGAAGTCTACTGTGTTTTTATTTGTGTCTGCCTACTTTAAGAAGGAAAAGCCTTCGGTATTATAGTGTTATTTATTTATTTATTTATAAATTAGTTATGTTTCCATCCTTCATTTATTGGTGGATCCTATACTTTTTCAATAAATTACAATTTATTTTTCATCTGTCTCTCCTTTCTCCATGTCAATCCTTTTTAAGGTTTAGTCATCATAAATTAATCCTTGAAGTCCATTATGATTGCATAGTTGAGAGGGAGACCACTGCATGTGCAACTTCTAAGAATATGCTTACCATCGTTTTCTTTTTAGTTGTGCATCATAGAGGTGTTGGAGACATGGAAAAGTTTGCAAGTAGAAAAAAATTCTTGGCCTTAGGCTAGCAACTTGGAGTTACTTGCTCATGGATGGGCATTATTTTACAAGCCTGAAATTGATTTGGTTCAGTCTTGGGGCTTAAAGGGTTGTTGTTGGCTTTAGCCAACACTAGCAGTTTAGAATCGAGGAGATGTGGCCATCCTGTTGTGAATTCCTTCTACTTACCATAGCAGCTAGATGTATTTATGAATGCTTCTAACTTTCTTATATTGCCAAATTTGTATTTATGCAACATTGTCTAAACATGACCTGATAAGGACGGGGATGATGCACTAGAAATCATAAAGTTTGGTAGGGTAAAGTTCATGATTGTGTCTGGTGAACCATAAATATTTGCAAAACTGACTGACTTATCATGTGCTTGGGATTAATACTCTTTTTCTTTGGCAGGTCTATTGATTGTAAATACTTTGACTTCGGGAATGGGACATGCCCTTTCGGGACTAGTTGTTTCTACAGGGTATGCCTGTTTTTAGTTTAGACTTCAGTTTCATATCTTAGTATTTCCAGTGATTGTTATAAACTGAGGCTTGTTTTTAGGGTAATGCAATCATGCAGCTTGCTTAAATGACTTTGTTATCCCTCTCTCCCCCACCCCCACCCCCACAATATGTGTTTTGTATGTGTGTGCATGCATGCTCTATGTATGCCAATTTATTGTGTTTGATAAGTAAAATAAAGCCTTAAATGTCTATGCTGGTGCAATTTGTCCTCCTCTTTTCATCTGGAACACCTATATGACTGATCGGATAAAGAACTTGAAATCCTAATGGATAGATCAGCAAATTTCTGTTTTGGAAAAGCTTGTGGCAATAAAGCAACTATACTTTGAATGTCAAGTCATGACTTCATTGGACCATGTTTTTGAGTAGAATGAATACTACCAGAGGATGTTGTCTAGGACTTAGATTGCGAAATGATGCAAATGGAAAGACTTTGGTTTTTGAAATGTGATTATGATTTAAGTTAACATTCTAAATCATCACTGACATATATATGGCGTTACTTCACATTCAGTAGCATTTCCTTTGTGGAACACAAAAATGTAAGGAAGCCATTATCCTGAGCAATGACCGGATAAATAGATGTTCTCAGTTCTTACTTGCAAGTGCATATATGTAATTACTAGATTATTGGAAGATTCGATGACAAAAGATTCATAGGTTCGCAAAATCAATATCTTCTTGTCCTCAAAAGATGCTTGGCTACTTCATAGGGTTTAATTGCCTTTAGAGTTGGTCAAACATCGAGTTGGACTAAGCTGTATAGTAGAATTTTGGCCCGATGTGTGAGGATCCGTATGGACATATATTTAGTTCTACATCAGTTATTCATTGAGAAGATTTTGGATACTTATACGGAATTAAGAAATCCGAATAATATCTTCTGACTAATCTTTTTGGGTGAGTCGTTATAAATGATATCAAAATCTATGTGGAATAGAGAACACTGTAGCATGGGTTCATTGGGGATGACTACGGGCCAATCATGGTGTTTATGAATGAATTTGCATGGATTTGGACCCTTAGCCTAGTAAGAATGTTAAAGCTTAGACGGGAGAGCATGTGAGAATATGTATGGTATATTTAGTCCTACATCGGTTATTCGCTGGGAAGATTTTAGATACTCATATAGGACCAAGGAATCTAAATAATACTTTCTGGTTGGTCTTTTTGGATAAAGTCCTAGATTGATACATGATACCTATGTGTGGCCTGGCGCAATTTTGAAGAGCCAATCCTAGGCTCACCCATTTGGTTCGATTTTCTCCCCCTCCCCCTCCCCCTCCCCACTATTATAGGCTACATGCAATATAATTTCATAGTGCAAAATAAAATCTAGATGCTATATTTTAGCCAATAATATAATTTAATTCCCTCAACCTTTTGCAATATTCTAGTAATAATGTATTATTATCATTATTATTATTATATCATATTACATAATATATTATTATTTTATCATAATATGTAATTAGTCAATATATGTAATCTTGAGCCAGGCTATTTTTTAATTTTTCTAGGCCAGTCTTGATTTTTCCTACTTTTTTGCCTAGGCCTATCCCATGGGCCTATTTTTAGGGCCCAAGCCCACTAAATTTTGTTCTAGGCTGGGCAGGCCACATGGCTCGTGATCAGATCTAGTTGCCTTCTAGTCTTTTGTGAGTTGAGTATTTGTATTGTTGCTTGTTACATAACATGAATGTATGGGTATAACAATTCGTTTCTCTATTCTGTTTTTGCAATCTATCTCCCTGTCAATGTTGTCACCATTTTAAATTTTATATATACATTTGATCATTCTTTGTTATTGATTTTGTTTATGTGAAAGAAGCATGACTTTTGTAGCATAAATGGGCAGCTCCAACTTTTGTGTTATGCTGTATGCCCGTATGTATCTTCTTATGTTTATGATGCATGTACCCACGTCAAGTATGCAACCTACAAAGTCATTTTTCGACACCATACAAGTACTTCATGCTAATTTACAGCTTTTTTAAAACAAAGTTTCTAGTCTGTGGCATTTCAAGTCATCCAAGTCAGAGTTATTCGAAACACAATGTCTATTAGAAAGACACTCTTAGTTGCATCAAATCACTATGGGCCTGATGCGCCACGACCTAGCCACCTTTGCCAGTCAATCTGTCGCCTTTTTGCTCTGACGTGTAGGTTTTCCAGTGACTGATCACTAAAAGCATCCAATGCATGGAATGGCTTAGGTGAAATGACCAAGCACCTTCTTCATGGCATGACATGATCCCAACCCTCTTTGGCAGTCCTCATGCTTGCACCTTGGGATGTTGACCAATTCTTTTACTAGCATATTTTGTGCTTACCTCAGGTTATATATTTTATATTTCTGAAGTGAAATATAAATCTGACCAAAGTGATCTGCATCTGTTAAAATTATGTTGTTGCCGCAAATATTCTTGTTAATCTGATCCTTTCTATCCTTGTTCTTTGAAGAGTTCCATGCTCATCATATTAATTCTCTTTAATTATAATTTATTTTAGTAGCAGCTGTTGGAACTTATTCTGCAGAATGTTAATTAAGTATTTGCTAGATTAAGACAAGTAAATGCCAGGATATATGTGACTTGGCTTTTAATTTTTATTCTGCAACTTGTTCCACTATTTCGAAAAAGTTTGGGTTTTAATGAGTACCGTGTTTGTTGTGTTCCAGCACACTTACAAGCCGCATGCAAAAAGGCCACCTAACTTTAGGCCTTGTACGTACAGGCCCAGACAAGTAGTTGTAGCAGAAGAGGCAATAGAAAACCTTGTCAGAGAACTAGTCATAGAAGAGGAGTTAGTTGATCTTGCAAGGCAACTAGTTATAGAAGAAGAGGAACTTGGGGATCTTGATACTGAAGATATTGGCAGTTTTTTGGGAATGAGTGCTCTACTAATGCAGTTGGGTTTTGATGACTGGGACTCATTTAGCGATGATGAGAACTGATCTCCATTTTGTTTCTTCATCTGTAATGTATGGATGTTTATTCTGTTGAATTTGAACTAAGTTGACTTCGAATTTTGAGTGGCCTCCCAGCTTTTGGTTAGAAGGCAATATGGGAAGCAGTCCTTGATT
Source organism: Elaeis guineensis (assembly GCF_000442705.2). Taxonomy (NCBI): domain Eukaryota; kingdom Viridiplantae; phylum Streptophyta; class Magnoliopsida; order Arecales; family Arecaceae; genus Elaeis; species Elaeis guineensis. Next base: position 146,363,316 of record NC_025993.2, read on the forward strand.
TTGCTTTTTCTTTATTCTTACAGAGTTGGTGGCCACTTTAATGCTTGCTCAAGACCGGTCTTTATGTTCTTGGTCAATGTTTCATTCTCGTAATTGCCTATTCAATTTGTGGTCAGGAGTATTGGCTTTTAGTAGGAACATTATTATGTGATCTTAAAAACGAGCATCAGAAGTGACATGCTTTAAATCTTAGAAATTCAAACTGAAGCATGTGTACATGGTATGATAAGTTGGTGCAGAATTTGTTAAATTCTGGCTGATAAGCTTGATATTGGACATTGAACACAATTTTTTTCCTGACTTGGAAGTCAAGTGTATGCTTATTTCATTTATTGATGATTCTGTGTAACTTCTCTTAGTGCGTTCTTGATTCTGTTACCCTGGATCATCATTGTCATTTTTCCTGTATGGTAGTATTGTAATTGCACGCTGGATTCTGTTCATTCTCAGTTTCTTAAATATTTAAATGATATAGGTTAAAATGTGAATATGATGTGTTATAAATTATGTTGGCAAGCATCCTCTCGGCCTTGTTTGGAAAAGGAAGAAGGTATTCTTTACCTACTTCCAGTTAGCATGGTATTCCATAGTGAGTTTTTCTTAGAGTAGGTTGTGTCTTGAACTCCTATGATATTATTTGTGGTTTGCTATCCATGCAAGTTAGGTCTTGACATATACCAATTTTCACATTAATGGTGTTTGTCTTTCTGATGGTATATCATTCATCTCTTCTGTTTGATTTTGCTAATGTTGCATCACCTTTTGGCTTCTCCAGCATTATCTTGGGCATACATTTATGTTTGGTTGATAAGATGTGCACAACTCTAGCTACTTATGATTTGATTTCTTACCTTGATATCAAGGTATGAATTCCTGATTGTACAAGCTTATCTACTATTTCAGCATGCTTACAGAGATGGTCGTTTAGAAGAAGTGGTACTACGGCATTTTGATGCTGAAGATGGGAGCACTGTGATAGCTAAGAATATTAGGTTCATCATTGCTTTCTTCCATATTGTTTCGCATGAAAATAGGAATCTATTTGTCATACAGGCTGCTGTTTATTTCTAAATTGATCATTGTCTCAGGCTTTCGGACTTCTTCAGTGCATTACATCTCTAGGATGTAGGATCTATGTGACTCATGCATACTTTAAATGTAAGCACAAAGATTAAGTCTTCTGTACAAATTACAATGAGTTACTTCTTTTTATCAATATAAGTATAATCCTTGAATGTTCCATGACATGCCTTACATTAGAACTTCAATTTTCAAATGGTAAGATATCTGCTGGAAGAGAAAATCTACTTGCAGCAGAACAAAAAAAAGACAATCCAACTTAAGAAGTTTCTGCTTGAGCCGGCAGTGCATTAATGATGATAGAAGAACTTCCCTGATGCTCTTTTTACTTGATTTCTTTTTCAGGATATATATAATGGCCTAGGAATCATGTTCATTTTCACGTTTCAAAAATTCATACAGCTGCCCGATTACCTCCACCTGCAGTCAGGGAGATGTATGTATACTGGTCAAGAATCTGGTCTAAAGGTAACTTACAGTTCCTGTTATTTCTAGGTTGGTAAATGTATTGTTTAATAATAGAAGGTAAGCAAGATTTCTAAAAATGGGAGCAACATTATTGGTTCTACCACCTTTTCCCCTTAACCTGATGGAGATCATGTCTAGCCACCTTCCATGTTTTCTATCAGCATTGGCTGCTAAGTGTAAGGCCTTTTTGTCTATTTATTGTTTCACCGTTATCATTTCTTTCTAAGTTTTTGAAGTACTTAATGCACCAGTTGGAATATCAAACTGCCCCATTAAATCAACCCATGTAAAGCAGGGTAATCTTGAAGTTTGTTGTTCTCTTGACATCTGTGATACCAAGGAAATGTCCCAAGTATGAAAGAAATTCTGATTTAATCAATAATTAATCCAATTTAGTTTGCCACTATTTTTTTAAGTTGGGAAGATTTATATCACAATCAGTTTGACTTATTGTCTGCTGCATCTGAAGGCCCATCTGTCGGTGTATAGTTTCATTCGAAATGACCAAGTGGCGTATAAATCTGGCACCCAAAATTTGGGATGTCTCTGTACTCCCATAATTAAACTCAAGGGTGAGTGGCAACTGTTGCCCTTCACTCTTTGCATATGGTTAAAGAATACTAATAGCCTGAAACATTTCTGGTATATTTTCTTTTTGCTTGCATAAAGGATCTTTTCCAAAGATTGATGCAGTACTTTTGGGTCATTACTTTCTAGTCTATTCTGAATCTTGGAACTGATATATTGGCATTTTAATGCAGAATATTTTGACTGGATGAAGTATAGAGACATGTAAATGACGCTGTTGGGCTTGCTTAATTATCAGTTGGAAAAAAATATATCATAAATGGTAAAGAAAAACAGAAATAGCAAGAGAGAAAGGAAAACACAAATAATGGCGTGTTACCATGAAAAACTCACCCTTACTAGTCACAAAGTTGTGCTGTTGCATGAGACCTTGTGCCTGTTTCTTTTCAGCATCATATCACATACAAATTTTGGCATTGTTCCGTTAGTTATTCTTAGTTCTCTGCCAAGACGTGGTTTTAAAATTTACAATGAACTTATATTGTTACAAGACATGCAGGCTTTTTAGTGGAGTGAGTCTGCTGGGTTCTTCCATGAGGAATGAGCTTCTGTTGTTTTGCTCATCATGCAGAAAAATGTTTCAATGTCTTGATTTATATATATATATATATATATATATATATATATATATATATATATATATATATATATATATATATGTATTGTCCTTGCGCATCAGATTCTATATTTAATACCGAACAAAAAGCTGTAATGTTGGTCAAGGCTTTTTTGAATTATTATTTTTATCTTTGCTTGCCATATTCAATTTTGTTTTCGAAGGCATGAGTGCCGGTGAGCTCTTAATGATTTCAGGATGGACCGCAAATCGGTCAGGTCGCTTTGTGGCTGCTTAGATGTTCGAGACATTATCCTTGTGAGACGAAATAATGCTTTAACTGCGGCGACCCTCTGGAGTCGTGGTTTACTGGGAAGGTCTCCGTTGTATTTTCCTCGGTCTGAGATCGTCCCTTCGCGTATCGGCCTTGCAACTCAGTTATGACCCAACTTAGAAAGCTCGTCCATGCGTATAAATTTCCACGTGTTTTTGCCTCGTCGTATTTGATCTACCAAACTCTTTCTTTCTTCTCTGCTCAAGGCGCTTCTCCGTTTCTCTAGTGTTGTCTAGATGCATGGTCGCTTTGAAGCAGTCCTGGTGACATGCTTGGGCAGTACGGAAAGTCTCGGAAAAAGATGGTGCGCGATAGCTGTGTTTTGCTGTTCCCCGGCGGAAGTGGTGTGCGTTGGCTGTGCATTGCCTCCGGGACGTATTGGATGTTTTAATAAATTATGCAAGAAAGAACTTTGTCGTATTAGATTGTTCCACTCTTTATGATGCGCCATCATCTGAGTCTACTTTCTAGGTTCGAATCATGTATCCGCATTCTTTGTCATTAGTTGCTTTCTTTTGGGGAAAAGAAAAAGGCTAAAAGCAATGATTACCATTTCCTAAATGTCAAGGGTTTCCCACACTTTCCGCCTCTTTTTCCATTGGAGATGGGTTATTGCATACTACGCGAATGCAAGCAACAATCCACTTGGACAATCGTAGCACGAAAAGTTTGCCGCAGATTCGTGATGGGGTCTCTTTTTTTGGGTGAGACATGATGAGTCTCTTTGCTGAGGCATTCTGTTCTCTCACCTGCTCATTGTAATTATTGGGAATTAACACTGCTTCTCAAGCGACTTGGTATCAAATTTGATCATTGTAATTATTGGGAATTAACACTGCTTCTCAAGCGACTTGGTATCAAATATTCCAACAAAGCAAGTTACTTCTTACCAAAAAAAACAAAACAAGTGAACGCCGAATGGTACGATACGATCCTTATGGTGCATGGGGTTCCTGCTACTGCTAGCGTGTCACCCCGTGTGATTCGTGGAGGGTCAAATATTCCTAAGTTGCTATTTCTGTGTATCAACGCTCAACTCATAATGAAGGACCTTGTATCAAAACCCGTACCATACAATCCCAATACATGAGCCTGAAATCACATCTTCTATAACTTCAAACATCCGGCAATGTGTATTTCCAAATGTATTTGGAAAATATATTAAATTCATATCAAAAATTAGTGTGACAAGGTTAATGTGTATGGATGATAGATTTAATTTTAGTTCTTCGAGACATGGGTTAGATGTATAGACAACATTTGGAAGACCATGGGTTTGATTACACGAGGAGAGAGACACTGACATCTATAGATTACGTTTTTATGGTTTTTTTTTGGGGTGCTGATGTCTATAGATTACTTTAGCTGCTATATTGTTTTATTTTCTTAGGTTTCATAAATTTTGTGTGATTGTCTCCACTTTTGTTTTAGATGAGCTTTGCCGCTTTAAAGTTGATATTCTTGATATAAGTAAGGCCTCTTAACAACTACACCTCTGTTGCTTAATAGATTGGCGGGCATGCTTTGCTAATCTCATCACTTCTAAAAAAAATTAAAAAAATCGACATTCTTCATTGACAGTATCAGATATAGCAGAGATGGTATAGATTATATCATTTGAAACTCGAATGGTAAACTCCTGGCTATTGGAAGCTCACACCTATTTGATCCATCGGTATGAGAAGCAGAGCTCCAGACAGTCTAGATCGGCATCTCTTACACACGACAGGAGCTACATACGGAGAGCATTTTGATGAAGGATGATTCTACCACAGTCGTTGACTGAATATGAAACGAAACGAAGTGGATGAAAACTCATCCGCTATTTCATGATATCTTGAAATCTCTTGGCCACTGTCTGCGACGGCTGTTCGATATATCTATCGAAAGACAAACAGTACCACAGATTGAATAGTATCATTTGTTGTCGATCACACTAGAGATTGATCATGATATCACGAAGATATATGCCCATAAATATTTTACGATATTTTATACACCTACTTGCATCAGAGTGGTGAGATCACTCATTTGTATTAAAAAAAAAAAAAAAAAACCCGATATTCTTGATGGACATTGAATCCTAAAGAAGTCATTAACCATCCTATCATAATTGCTTAACCTAATACCCATGCTTTATTTAAAAGAAAATCAGAGTATAAAAAACTTTGATGTTTGTGCACAAATTGGCTAATAGACATGCACCCCACTCGAGTATTCTAAACTTCTAGTCAAAAACTATGGACGAGTGCCATTTTATGTTTCGTCTGATAGCATTAACATTTTTCATTTAATTCCTAATACGGGTATGTTCATAATTATCGCTGTTTTGTTTGCGCTTATAAACATGTTGGAAGGTTGGTTCTGAAATGGACATCGAAATCCAAGATGAGGTACAAAATTCAAGTCAAAGAGGAATTAAATTTGCCTTCACTAAAAAGGTTCGCCCAAACAGAAAGGTTTGATTTTTCCCAGTGCCTTATCCACCGATACCTCAACGAATAGAGATTCTTAACAGGTGCATGTTGCTGTAGAAGATACCAGTGCATGCATCCATCAAAGAATGACACCACAAAAGATTATATCCATATCACTGAAGAATTCTAAACATTATTTCAGCTCTCTCTCATAAGAGGATTTTGTAATCTTGTCGCTGTTCTGTCATAATTGTCATTGCCAAGCTCGTATTTTGAAAGAACAACTTATAATCATAGAAGTATTGAGTTAAAATTCCTCAAATCAATAAAGATCCATAAACCATATAAATAAAAGAATCCATGTTATTTATTCATCAAATCGGTCCATTACATATTATCCACACAAATAAAAGAAAAACAGCCACAACAGAAAAGAAAGAAAAATCACATAACGCTACGAAGAACATCACTCAACTACCCATATCAACGATACCCAAAACCCACAACAAAAATCTAGTGAGAGAAGAGGAAAGGGGCGAGGAGAGAGAAAAAGAGAAAGCAGCAGATGACCACAGCGGAGGCCGGTGTTCCGGCACCGGCCGCCGCTCCTGCCAGCGGCGCCGGCCCCGAAGCCGGCGCCAGACCCGTCTCGATCTCCTGCGCCACCGCTGCTACCACCAAAACGAGGAACGCCGCTGCCACGGCCGAGAAGGTGACTCGCGCCATCAGGAATCGATGGGCTTTGGCCTAAATTCGAGTCCGTTGCGGATCACAGATGCGGGCCGACTCTTTATATAGAGGCTAGAAAGGAGAGCCAGAGTGGGTTCTACCAAAAAAAGGAAAGGAGGGAGTGGGTCCCACAACGTGATAGAGACCAGCTAATGGGCGTGGACAGCTGTTCCGAATCCGCGGTGACGCGGTCCGATTTGCGTGCTGCGCGCCGCTGCTTTTCTGGTTGATTTCCACGCGTGCCGTCCGGAATGGGGCTTCGTGACGCGTAACGCAAACTGTGGGTTGCGAGACTTCGACTCGAAGAAATGGTCGGGCAAACCGGGACCATTTGGCTTCTCGTGTCTCAAAGTGCTCTCAAGGATGGGTTGGATGGATTCTTTTTCTCTTTTTTCTTTTTTTTTTTTTTTTTTTTTTAATTTTTATTTTTTTTAAGTAAAAGATTTAAACTGATAGTTAAACCAGAAAATGATACGAGGTCGGATTACAAAAGGTACCCAAGACCAAATTAACAAGTACAGCTGTAGGCCTACATCCTATGAGGAAGAGAAGTACATAATGTAAGATGTTCACGAATGAGGACAAAATCATACCAGAGGACTATAAGCAAAAGGCCAAGATGTGCAAAGAACAGAAACCAGTGCAACCAATTCACAGAGCCTGATGTTGGAGTAGATAAGCCAGCATCAAAGGTGAAGCAGACCAATGCATAATCTGATGGAGAAGTAATGATAGCAGCACAACCCGCATGCTGAACCTGTGCTGTGTAGAAGCAGTAGTCCCTGACAACCAACAGGTAGAGGAAATACACTGCAGCAGGAGAAAAAGTGCAATATCTGCTGAACCAACTCTCCCAGACCATCAAGCAGTTACTCCAAAGCTGCAGCGCAGATAAAGTCCAGCAGATAATCTCTAGCAGCTCTGAGGAATCAAGGAAGGAGACCATAGAGCAACCATTAGCAGATACAGATGAAACTCAAATAATCTCCGACGTATCAGTAATGTATCAGGAAATATAGGTAACGTATGAGAGAATCTCCAGCATATCTGTAGCATATGTGAGTAATATAACATAGATAGATCCATAGAGGCCCAGATGTTGCAGTGGATAGAATAGAATCGGATAGAGATGAGTAGTAGATGGAAGCCCACACAGCATCCAGCAAGATGAAAGCAGTGTCCAATAGTGATGTGAAAATTAAGCCAACTGTAGCAAATGAAAGCACAGGAAACATAGAAAGACATGCCATGCTTTAGAAATCCAAATAAACATATAGCCCAATCTTGTAAACTCATAGATCTGAGATAAAAGAAAATAATGCATGTAAGACCCCAACAACAGAAATAATCCTAAGTGAATTAATCCATTGCATGATTGAAGATTGAAATAGAAACGTAGCAATACAAAGAAAGCCATATCCTCCGGGATTGGATGGGTTGCAAGAAAATCTTACGAATATATGCAATGCTAAATTCAAACAGAGAGATGAAGGTGGGCTTTAACTATTATATATATATATATAAAAAAAAAAAAAAAAAAAAATATATATATCAGTCGGATATATTATCGGGTCAGGTCAGATATATATCAAGTTGGGTTCAGGGCAGAATGTACTATTATCCGTACATAATCCGTATTCACTTGGATTTTTTTTTTTTTCTAGAACTCATATCTACCCCGAATTTTAATTGGGTTAGATCGATCGGATACCCGATGGCTCAGACCAAGTTGTCACCCCTACTACTGATTACAGACCAAAAAATTAATATTTTAAAAATTTAAATAGATTAATAGAAAAAGTAAATGAATTTTGGTTAGCTAGATCCAAATGGAAAAGAAAGTTTACCTTAGACTGCATTGAGAGGAATGAGATAATCTGAGCCCTTGATGCTAAGATTGACTGGTTCCCTATTGAATATGGTCAAAGTGAGAGAGAAGTTAATTAGTTGGTGGTCAGATCTATTTTTTATTTTTCATATGATTAATATATTTTATTTATTTAATTTTATTTAAGATAAGGTTCGCAGATAATTTTGAGTTATACCAGTCGGCCTCCAAATTCACCAAACTCAGGCCTAAATCCATCAGGGAGTTAGGTCCAGATCCTCTACCTACTCCATCCTGCGCCCATCGAAAAAATGGGTTGGGTTCGAGTTCGAGTCCGGCATTAAAATTACCATAAGAGCTATCAAGTTTTGGTAGGCACGAGTTTTGGCCATACAGAGTTTGCGGATTAGAATTATAGCTCTGTACATGATTTGCCACAGCAACCTACCTTGGTAATTTATAATTTGTTGGCATGATATTTTGTTAAGATAAAGAATCTATTCTCGCGTGGATTCCATTGCCTGGGACATATAATTATGGTATGGCCGGGCATCTCTTCCTTTCACTCGACAAATCTATTACTTATCTTTTACTTACTAAGAATAATAAATTGCCGTACGTGTTATGATCTTGGAAGACTTGTCATCCAATTATGGAGAGCTTCGTATCAAAGAATTAATATGCACGTAAGAATCATGTAGCCCAAAAATACATATGATACTTTACAGATCTTTAATCCAAGAATATCCGCCACAGTACTCACAAATAAATCAAATAAATCGCCGAATATGCAACCTTTTTTTTCCTGTTTTGGTAACCCTTCATTTTTACGTTTGGCAAATCGCAAGCCGAAGCAATACGGTAGGACGGAAAGCAAAGTAGACCAGGAACGACAATATAAGAATTTTTTTTTATAATAATAAAAAAAGGATAAAATATCTTCAACAAACGGGAATTGTTATTTCCTTATCGTTGCACATGGATGGCTTTTGCAGTTTTGCTCTCTCTCTCGTGCAAGACCTACTACTGCAAGTAAAAGGTGAAAAGGAGAGGACGGAGGCCCCGATCATGGTGCCAATGGCAGGAGTGATCACCTCAGAGGCGGCGCTGGTGGCAGGGCTGGGTGCTGGGGCATCAGCGGCCAAGGCCGCGGTGGCCGAGGCGGCGGCGACTAGGACGGCGCAGGCAATCTTCCTCATCTCCATTGCGGCGGCGGTGGATAGCGAGAGCGCAGAAGAGATGGGAAAGAGATCTGTCTTGGAGTTTGTTGCTTGTTCTTGTTTATCAACCGAGGAATGGAGGGAGGAGGGGAGGGTTCTATAGCGGGATTTGGTGGTTGGGATGGTTGATTTAAACTTCAAACTGTTTAGGTTCTTTTGGCCTTAAATTATCGTAGGTTTTTGTTGTTGGTGGGTGGTGGGAATGTATCAAGGGAGTTCTCGGTCCGTTTATGTGCATGGAGATGGCTTTCGTCAATCTCGGCCGCCACCTTGCTCGATGAGAAGGCAAATGCTACGGTGCTCTAAAGATCATTATATTATTTTTATTTTTTAAAAAAATTAATTATTGAATTAAAAAGCAACGGACATAGACTGGGTGGGTACTGTTTGTTTTCACGATCGTGATCGGTGCGGATAATTTTTTCAACTTTTGAAGGCAAATTAGTATAGAGACGCTATAAAAAATAAGATTTTTACCTACGTAATATTTATGTATGTAAAATTATATGTAGGTAAAAAAAATAATTAGCTACAAAAAATTTTAGACTCAATAAAATAAAAAAGACATAATTAGGTATGCTAAAAAATAAATATATTAAAATAATTATCAATGTAAACATAGTGTCGGTATTTAAATTAAAGCATGGACAATAGATGGTCTTAATTTTTTTATTTTGATAAAATCTTTACCGATGCTAAATAAAGCGTAGACAATTAGAATATTTGCCTATGCTCTTTAGCAACAGCAAATATTTTTTTTAATTATTTTTTTATTTAGGCAAAGCATTTTTCGATGTTAAATAAGTGTAGGCATTAAGGATAATTGCTTATGCTTCAATTTTGCATAGACAATTAACATAATTATCTATATTTTTTAGTATCGATAAATATTTTTTATTAATTATTTAATTTTGATAAATTATTTGCCAACGGTAAATTTGTGTAGGTAATAAGATAATGTCCATGCAAAATAGAATCGTAGGCAATTAATGTAATTTCCTATACTTTTTTAACGTGGGCTAATATTTTTTTAATTAATTTTTTTATTTTAATAAATAATTTGCTGACACTAAATAAGTATAGACAATAAAGATAATTACCTACGTAAAACATAGGCATAAGCAATTAGCATAATTGCCTACGCATTTTTAGTATCGACAAATATTTTTTTTTCTTAATGTTTTTTATTTCGGCAATCCCTTTGCTGATCCTAAATAAGTGTAGGCAATAAGGATAACTACATAAGGAAAATGAAATCATAGGCAATTAACATAATTATCTATGCTTTTTTAGCATCAAAAAATATATTTTTTATTAATTTTTTTATTTTGACAAAGCATTTGCCGATGCTATGTATGCATAGGCAATTAGCATAATTATCTATATTTTTTTAGCATCGATAAATATTTTTTTATTAATTTTTTATTTTGACAAACTATTTACAGATGCTAAGTAATCGTAGGCAATAAGGATAATTGCCTATGCAAAATTGAAGCGTAGGCAATTAGTTCCTAATTGCCTATGCTTAACTTTTACGTAAGTAATTAGATTTATTTTCGGCACTAATATTGCATCGAAAAATAATTTATAAAAATTAAAAATTAAAAAAAAATAATTGCCAATGCAAAAAATTATAGGCAATAATTCTAATTTTGTATGCTCAATTTTGCGTAGCTAATTAACATAATTACTGATGCAAATTTTGCATCGACAAATATTTTTTTTTAATAAATTTTTTTATAAATAATTTATCGATATAATTTTTGAATTTAAAGCGTATCTTGATCATTCATTATCTAAATAATTATTATTAGAGTATTGTCATAAAAGTTCGTCTCGATCCAATAGCCCTAGCTATATCAATCAATAAAATTCAATTTCGATGATCACGAACAATTGTATGATGATATGATAGATAGAGACCATCGATGGATCTAAAAATTTACAACGATAATATCGGTGATATTTGTAATGCACTAGCAAAATTTTACTTCAATCGGATATCGTTATCATGGTCAATTTAGTACGGGATGATTTCGATCTTTAAATAAAAAATGAGTGATCAAAAGGCCAAACGACGTCCGATTAAGATGATTTTTTAATTAAATGATCTTTGTTACTACTTTCATCGTTTGTACGGTGGTGATCATAAAATTCAAATCACACATATATGAACGATCTAAAATTATATGTCTCTTGATACTCATTCTTAAAGTCCTTAAGTAATTATACTTCTACTTTTGTAGAATCTGCTTAACATGGATAGTTCATATATGCATGATTTGAATTTTATGATTGTCATCATATAAATAATGAAAGTAGTAGCAAAGATTATTTATCTAATAAATCACCTTAATCAGACGCAGTTTGGCCTTTTGATCACTTATTTTTCATTTAACGGTCCAAAAATTTCATACAAAATTGATCATGATAATGATGTCTGATTGAAGTAAAATTTTGACAGTACACTATAAATATCATCGAGATCATTGTTGTAAATTTTTGAATCTATCAGTGGTCTCTATCTATCAGATCATCATGCGGTCATTCGTGATCGTCAAAATCAAATTTTATTGATCAATATAGCTAAGGCTATCGGATCGAGACGAACTTCTGTACCGATACTCTAACGATAATTATTTAGATAATGAACGGTTAAGATGAGTTTTAAATTCTAAAATTATACCGGCTATTTAGATAACAATAAATTATTTACGAAAAATAAAAAAATTAAAAAAATATTTATCGATGCAAAATTATGTAGGCAATAAGCCTAATTTCTTATGTTTAAACGTTGGATAGGTAATTATGGTAATTTCTTACACTAAAGTAGTATCAGAAAAAGATTTTATTTTTTATTAATTATTTAATTTTAATAAAATATTTGTTGATGCTAATCTAATGTAGGTAGATATGATATTTACTGGCATTAAGTTTTGCATAGATAATTATTGTTATTACCTTGCAAAATTTGCATTGGTAAATAGTTAGAAATTAAAATAAAATGGGCGAACCCATCCCCCTCCGCGTGATTTCATCTCCCGCCCCCGCCCTCCTATTTCCCCTGCTGAACCCACTCTCACCCCCATTTTCCTCTCTCCCTCCCTCTCTCTTGACCGTCGCCGCTCTAGCTATCGGTTGTCACCATTATTAGTCACCACCATCGCCGTCACTGTCGCTATCACCGCCGCTGCCGTCGCTGAGCAGAGGAAGGTAAACCTTTTTTTTTTGTGGCTCCGCAGGGAAGGGGGGAGCCCTTGACCGTGGGGGGGAGGAGGGGCCCCCCGGCCTGTGGGTGGTCGGAGGGCTAGTCCACAGGCCGGGGCGGTGGTTCCCGACCATGAGCGGTGGGGGGGGGGGTGGAGGGACCCCTTGGGGCCTGCGGGTGACGGAGGATGGAGGTGGGCCAGGGGTCAGAGTGCTAGGCCCCGAGGGGGCTAGTTGCATGGAGGTCGGGGCCTGGGCGGGGAGGGGATGGCCGTCGGGGCTGGGGTGGAGGACCCAAGGGGGGGGTTTTGTTTTCCCGCAAATGGCAGTTGGGGCTCGAGGGGGAGGAGAGGGTGGGGCTTGGGGCTAGTCGCGTGGAGGCCGAGGGCGGACCATCAAGGCCCGAGGGTGAGGGAACGACCGTCGGGTCGGGGGCAAAGGACCCGAGGTGTGGTTTTATACTCCCACAGATGACCGTCGAGACTCGAGGAGAGGAGGAGGGGGGCTAATCGTGCAGAGGCCGGAGGCAGACTACTGGGGCCTGGGGGCAAGGGGACAGCCGTCGGGGCTGGGGCTGATGGTTGGGGGCCGAGGGCAGAGTGGTCGGGGTTGGGGGGGTTGTGGCATGTGGTGGAAGCATAAGGAGGGGAAACAAGAATAAAAAAATTATTTTTAAAATAATTTTTTAAAAATTATTAATTTATTAATAAAAATAATAAAAATAATAATAAGTATTAGAAAATAATAATGATAAAGCTACAAAAATAAAATATTTAAAAATAAATTATTTTATGTAATGAAAATAATTAGATTTTTTAAATAATGATAAAATATTATTTTTTAAAAAATAATTTTGAAAAATGTGAGGGGGGCACTGATAGGAGGCAGAGCACTAGGACCTGGGGGGGCTAGTCGCATGGAGGCTGGGGGCAGACCGTCATGGCCGAGGGGAGGGGACAATCGCTAGGGCCGGAGGCGAAGGACAAGTTGATATTGGTATCAGCCCGCGATCAGTTGGACGTGCCATTTCTTGACTGATACCTCTGAAAAATAGTAGTAGAACTGTCCTAAAAGTACTCCATATCACTGCCTCGCTGAATGCTTGCATTATTGCCATTCACATTGTTTCATACAAATTACTTTTGCTTGTTATAATTTAATATTTTTGCTTGTTTAGTCTCTGTATTTTATTATGATTAGGATTTAATATTTTAATTAGGATTAGCTGAATCCTCTAGTAAATTTTTAATGCATATGAACTGTTGTTATTGATGAATTTATATTTTATTATTACTTATTAATTTAATTGATTAATTAGTATTTATTTTTATAAAATTTGCATTGCATAGAACCATAGGTCTGAATCTGGGTCGGGATTCGATTCGAATCCAAGTCGGGATCCGGTTCGGGATTCGATCCAGATCCGGATCATTATTCGGTATAATGCATGCATTGATGTAACCTTAGACTTTCATTCAAGAGTCGGTCCTAGAGTCTCCAAAACGGACTCTGTGAACGGCTCTTGAATACCCCAATTTGGGTAGTTCAGAAATGTATCAATTTTTTATTGTTGTCATGATGTTCTTTGTTCTATTATAGAAAATTCTATTGTAGTTATCTCATTTGCTTTTCGGATACATATTAGATGTGGTTAAAATATGACCATCCATATCGTGTACTTAGAGAACTGTAGGAAATACTGTCGGATTTTCTCTGGATATGGAACAAGAAATAAAGAACAAAGCTATGGCAACAATAAAAGTGATACATTTTTGAAAGGGATAGGACCACACCTATTAGGAAAGAGTTGGTTGAGTTGGTATTCATTAATCTTACTATTGTTATTAGAAATAGATAGGATCATGCATTTTTAAAATCTTTTTTATAATACATACTTTAATGATCTATATTTTTCATGGATAGATGAAAAATATCGACAAGAGTTGGATGAATGTTCGTTCTATCATTTTACCTGAATACCGACAAGGTATTAGAGATTTTATAAGATTTGCACGAGAAAGAGTTGATGATCCCAATAGAATCAAATATCCTTGTCAGAGATATCATAACAATTACTTCCAGCCTACAGTTACAGCATTGGAGCACTTGTTGAAATGGGATATGAATCCAAAGTATACTATTTGAGATTTGCATGGGGAATGTAGACCTGCTAACATAAAAGATCAATATATGATCACAGCTTGAATCAATTGGCATCAATGAGATATTAGATGATTTATATGAAGGGGCACATTTTGAAAACACTTCTGATAGCTCTCCTGACAGTTTGTAGAGAGCATAGAGACATATTATTGCGACAAAATAATAGAGATATCGAGGGATGATATCGAAGGAAGTTCGCAATTTGGTTCAGACAACGTGTAAGTACTATAGCATTTTTATTCAACTTTTTATTATATGTAATGTATACAGATGATTTATCGTAACTTATACGCATGTTATTGTAGATGATGTTAATATGTCATAATAAGAAAGATGGTACAATCAAGAAACTGTATGATTTGGCATGCCACCACGATCCTAAGGTTTCATGTTATAGCTCATGTATTGTTGGTGGTATGAGATTTCATACAAGGGATCTTGACATGCAGAGGTGGACTCAAAATAGTAGAATTTTGATATTGAAAACGATGGAGAAAATGAGATTGAATATTATGGTATCCTAACGGATATTATACAGTTAAAATATGGGTCAAAATGATTTGTTTACCTGTTTAAATGCTAATGATAGGATATCAGCAATAATAGGACTAGTATTCATAAAGATGCATACTTCACAAGTGTCAACTTTGTGAGAACGTGATACCAGTTCAATCCTTTCATACTCGCTAGTCAGGCAAAGTAGATAATATACCTAAAAGATATGAGATATAAAGGCGAATGGCATATTGTACAAAGGATTATACCAAGAGATGTTTATAATATAAATGTTCATTCTGAGATACAAGCAGATGAGAATTTTTTTTAGGAGGAATAGAATACAGCTGACTTGAGATAGTACAGTGCCGATATTGGAAGCACATCTTCTCTGATTAGGGATGACTTGCAACCTGATAATATTGATATCAGTAAATTAAATCTGAACATGTTGGAGGATGATGATGACAATGATGACAACTTCATAAATGATGGCGAGGAAAATTATACATTGGTGGATTATGATGATGAAGATATTGATAATCTTTCTGGTGAAGATACAGACATTAAATAATAATATGTAATTTTAAAAAAAAATTCATATATCTTATATTTCATATATCATTTAGTATTGATGTAATTTTTATCCATATTATACTATCTTCAATATACTGTTTGATACAGGCATGGCACTAGGAGGACGACCGCATAGGATGGGCCTATGCGGAGATGAGGCAGCCACAACATCTCCTACGATGATAGATTAATTTTACATATTATTATTTTTTATATTTAATTTATTTTATTTTTTTATCATGTATAAATAACTGATTTTAAGCTATGCCATCAGGGACCATCTCACAACAGAGGGCCACATGAAGATGTCGACGCATCTCTATCTCAGCAGCAGTTGGGTCATTCAGAGGCAGGCACATCATCTTCTGTCGTGACAGGTTGATTTTACGTATTATAATTTTTTATATTTAATTTAATTTAATTTTTAATCATGTATAAATAATTGATTTTATGCTATACGACCAGAAGGACCATCTGAGAGGAGAGACCCACATGGAGATGTCAGTACCTCATCCCCACAGCTATCTACTGAGGTAGGCATATCATCTCCTGCTATGATAGATTAATTTTATATATTATATTTTTTATATTTAATTTACTTTAAATTTTTATCATGTATAAATAACTAATTTTAAGTTTTTATTTTACTGCAGCTGATACTGTCATTAAGTGGACTCGTGGAGCCGTCAGAAATGAGAAGCTTTAGGAGTGGAGGAGGGCACATCCCAGAAAGAGGATGAGGATTGTCATCCCATAGGGATATGCCATGCTAGTTCAGCACCATATCAGAGATCCGTACGTATGCGAGGTTGGCATCATTGTCCGAGTGTACGCTTTCCTGACGATATTCGATTGATGGAGAGTTTCGAGGCCGCAAAACAGATCCTCCTCGCTCATTTATCGGTAACTAAATATAAATTATGTTGTATTTTTTACGGATCTTTCTATTTATTTTATATTTAATTTGATATGTACTTAATCTTTATTTTTTTAAATCTTATATGTTGTATATTATTTCTACAGTACGACTTTGATATCGAGGAGGTTGATGCCCCGCATGTGCGGGAGGCTATCCTTAGGAATATGAGGAGATTACTTAAGGAATTCAGATATTAGCTCCATAGCCATTGGAAGGAGATCTTCGGTGCACGTGGGCTTGGGGGGGCACGTGAGATACCTCACAGGAATATTTCACATCCCGATTGGGATCTCCTCTGCAACAAGTATGAGGACCCTGCATATCAGGTATAACTATTATATATAATAAAAATATGAATTATCGAATTGATGTGGTATAATAAAAATAATATATTCACTAATATCTTGAATGCATTTACTTATTAGGCCTTTTGCGATAGGAATGCACAGAACTGGTCGAGGCTCACGGTGATGCATTATGGCGGATTGAAGTCATTTGCATAGTATTAATATGAGCTGGTAAGTACACATACATATATGTCTAATAATTTTTTAAAATATGTGTATCTGTGTACTTATATTTATAAATTTTAGAGAGACAGCGAGACAAAACAGCTGTCCGAGCAGATTAACGTCTACCAGAAGACCCATCGTCAGGCGACAAGGGAGTGGCTTCCTGGGACTAAGGAGAGGCATACAAGTATTAATTGATTATGTTCTATATTTCAATTTCATTATGAACTTTAGACTTTTGATTATATTTATTTTTTTTTTAATTAGCACCGAATGATGGAGATATGATCCCAGCCCACCGCTGAGGGCTCCACCCCATCTACAAATGAGATATCTATGATGAGGGCTTAGTAAGAGATCCAATTATATTTCGAAGTTGAGATATGCGGTTGCGGCCCCAGCTCCTCTAATGCATCACATGTTTGTTGTGATGCTCATCTCCATGAGACGGAGAGGAGAGATGAGGAGTAGATGCATCGAGCAAAGGAGGATCGTCGTAAATCTCAAGAGGACATAATGGCCCTACAGCATGATAATATTGAGCTTAGATCCCAGTTTACTGTATTTGGGGTAAAGCTCGATGAGTTAGTTCACCGCATACCTCCAGTATACCCCCGCCCATCGATTTCCGACGTCTCTGCTGATGCCTATGATGATGACTCCACGATAATGATGATGGATATCCTCTTGTGATCAATATTATTTTATATTATTTTTAATCTAATATTTTTATTATTTAGTAAATAATTAGTTTGCTAACTTAATTTTTTAATCTATTGCAGGTTCGTGATATGGCTTGGCATGTGCAATTTTATTTTGTATGGATACATATATTTTTATATGACATTTTATATGGTTCTATATATTTGTTTTGCTATATGTGTAGTTGTAAAAATGAACATATAATATTCTGATATATATATATATATATATATATATATATATATTATATATATATATATATATATAGTATTGTTGTTAAAATAAATGAATTTGATTCTGACCATGTGTGAATGAAGAAGATAGCGTATATATTGTGTATATATTATATATATTTATTTATCTATAGATTTATAGAAAAATTTATAAAAAATTATCATAAAATAATTATTTTTTTTGTTAAAAGGATAATTAGCAATGCAAAATAAGCATAGATAAAAATCTTTAGCGATGCTAATTAGTGTAGCAAATAAAATATAGTGTCGCTAAAGGGCGTGCCAGGGCGACGGACGTGTCACCATTAGCGATGCTAAAGATTTTTTCCTATGGTTATATTTCGTCACTAAATAATTAATGATGCAAAATAAGTGTAGGCAAAATCCATTAGTGACGTTAATTAGCATCGACAAATTATATATGGTGTCGCCAAAGGTTGTGTCAGGATGCTGGATGTTTTACCATTAGCGACGCTAAAGATTTTTATCTATGTTTAGTTTGCATTGCTAAAACAAATTAGTGACACAAAATAAGCATAGGCAAAACTTATTTTTGATGACACAAATTTAGCGTCACTAATTATTTGTTCCAATGAAACTTTAGCATCGCAAAAAATTAATTTTTACGATGATTATTTTAGCATAGGTAAACATTTGCATTGCTAAATTCTTTTATCGATGCTTTTTAAGTGTAGATAAATTGATTTTTTTTACACTAATTTTGCATCGCTAAAAATTTTTACCAATGCTTATTTTAAGCATAGGTAAATAATCAACAATGTTAAAAAAAATATCGATAAAAGTAAATATTTCCGATGGAAAAATTTTTTCATTGGCAAAAGAATCAATGACCTCTCTTTTGCTGATGCATATTTACCGATATATTTTACGTCGGTAGTTATATTTAGCTACACTTTTTTGTTATTTAGCTACGTTTTTTTTTTTTACGTAGCTAATTGTCTTATTTCTTGTAGTAAAATGAATGGTTAGGATGGTAAATTTTCAGAAGATTGTATGTATTTTCAACGTTGGGTTAGGACGGTGAATTTTAGAAGATTACATGCATTTTCAACATTGATTTCTTCCTCATTCGTGATCCATGGCTTCCTTATTCTCGATCTGCCAATGAGAGAAGGGGGCGGCGATGCTTCGGTGCAAGGAGGCCACCGGTACATGGATGTTGCGGGCGAGAGGAGAGAGGTGGCGAAGGGAGGGGGTGTCGAAAGGAAGAGCAACGCCTGCTTGCGTGAGGAGCGGGTGGGGGTGGCTGGGCTGCCCTCGCAAGGAGGCCGTGGCACGAGGAGGCCGCTAGACAGCCAGACACATTGGGCAAGAGGAGGGGGTGCTGATGCTACCACACAGGGAGGCCGACGATATGTGGATGCTGCGAGTGAGAGGCGGGGGCAGCAAAAGGAGAGGCAATGCCTACCCACATGAGGAGGGGGCGGCCAGCAAGAGGAGGAGGTGACCAGCGCTATCCTAGCAGGGAAGCGTCGGTATGGGGAGGTAGTGGGCAAGAGTCGAGGGTTGAAGATGTCTGGACGTAGCAGAGGAAAGGAGGGCTTGGGGACGCTACCGATGCAGAGAGACCGTCGGTATGGAGATGCTGTGGGTGAGGAGAAAGGGTGGCGAAGGGTAGTGGGGCATCGAAGGGATCGGAAAATGACGAGGAAAGTCATGCAGAAAAAAAAATCTACGATTATCGGTTGGTAACCTGTTGAGATGAAAATATCTTAATTAATCTCAAATAATCAATTCTCGAAATGCCCCCTAATTTTATATAACATATATTTAGAAAGCACTGTACTACAATCCTTCTTAAAAATACTGACCCTAGCTAGCTAGACCGGCCTGAAGTCACCTCCCACATGCCTCGCTCCTATGTCGTCTCATTATTTAGGATATAAGACTAACACAATGATTTACTCCTAATCCTGAACCATTATTTCGCACCGTGATAAGGTGTCTGGCACTACAAGGACAACGTGACCTATGGACTGTTGCAGCTCGTGACCGTACCAATTGCCTTTTCTTTTAGGCTGCCTTAAGGACCCACTGCGGATTGCCTGGAATCCAGGTTAGCGGAGTTTTGCCGGTGTGCATATGGGTCCAATGGCAACTCCAATTTGGTGCTGCTTGATGATCATAATAAGTGGATATTGGAGCAGTTTAGTGGAGGTACACATAAATTACAAAGTCAGAAAGGAACGCCAAGACGTTAAGTTAAAAAAATCAGAAAAACAACTTAATTTGACCGTTTATATGTGCAGTGCCCAAAAGATGCTGACATTCTTTCTTAAATAATTAGTTTATTACCAAGCAACATATAAATAAATAGTAAAATTCATAAATTGCTAATATTTCTTAATCATTTCAGCTGCTGTTGAGAATAGTGGAAGGACCATGACTAGAGAATGTTATAACTGTAGATGTATATTGAGCAAAACTTGAATACAACCAATGTGTAATTAGGAGGAAGAAGTATTAAGTTATTCTCAATATACTGTATGGTGAATCATTTGATAGTAATATATGGCTCAATTTTTTGGAAGAAATTATTGGTTTCAACTATCCTACCGCATGGACTTTGACCGTCCCATGAAATATCACAACATATATATTGATTCAAAATTTTAAAATCTCTTATATGGTTGAACGTGTGAATAGAAATAAAGTATACGGTCAATTATGGTTAGTCATTTTCAATTTAATTTTTATTAATTTTTTTTAAAATTTTATTGAATGATATTATAATATTTTATTGGATGGTCCAAAATTCATATGATAGAATCACCTAATCAATAATTTTTTGATTTTCTTGCCCCCTTGTTGCATCTTTTGAGCTGGTTCTACTTTTTATTGTGATCATGATTGGATGCCACCCCGATCTAATGTAATTGTGAAGAGAAAAAAAGAAAGTAAAATTAATAATAACAAAAGAAAAAAAAAAAAGGGACAATATCATATAATCAGAGAAAAATATTAAAAGGTGCCCACGGGGCAGCTAGCCAATAAGCATCCCTAGGTAACCTAATTTCCAGCACCCAGCGCATGAACAAAGATGGCACCACCTTCTATGTCAGGGTACGTGGCAAGTCAGTATCCTCATTCCTGGTGTTCTGCTAAATTCCTACATATCTACCCTTTCGCCGGCTTAAAAGACGTTTTTTTTTGGGTAAGAAGCTCAAGAGACGATTGAATGCCTATTTCCATGCACATGAGCGCGCGTAAAACACCCTGTCAACAAATAGCCACCACCCAGCACCTAACAACAATCCTAATATAATTAAGGGCCACAAAACCTTTAACCGTTTAAAGTAACCATCCCAACCACCCAAGCCACCTATAAAACCACATCCACCTCCTCCCATTCCCTCCTCAGGCCTGTAAACAAGGAGGAGAAACAAACCCATTAACACATTCTTTCCCATTTCCTCTGCGCATACCAAAGGTGGTCTCCGGCCAAACTCCACCACCCGCACGCAATGGAGATGAGGAAGATTGCCTGCGCCGTCCTGGTCGCCGCCGCCGCCTCGGCCACCACGGCCTTGGCTGCTGATGGCCCGGCCCCTGGCCCCGTCAGCGCCTCCTTTGATGTCACCCCTTCTATTGGTGCTGTCATCGGAGCCTCTATCCTCTCCTTCTTCGCCTTCTACTTGCAGTAGGCCTCACAAAATAAGAAAGAAAGAGGAAGATATGACTCTATTTTTTATCTTTTGTTTCTCTCTCTTCTTGTATTATTGTTCCTGTGCTATTCTTTCCTCCTCCCTGCCACATTGGTTTGGTTTGAGAGAAGTGTTGGATGGGATTTTATGGATTTAATTTGCATGTCTTGTTGGATTTTTATATGGAATAAAAATCCCTTAAGATGGTGCTTATGTTGTTTAACTTGGCCACTCTTATTTATTTCTGAGACAAATATTCTAAATGCTACAGTATAATTTCGCACGGGTTCCTTGGTCTAGAGTCCGATAATTGGATGATACGATCCTATCACAGCATTTCGCTTCCTATATCTTTACAAATACAGGAGGCAAGCAATTTATTCTCAACAAAGAAAGGCAACAACTAGAAGGGTGTCATAGCCAAATGTGGAACTGGATCATGTATAGGTTGAAAGATTGAGTCGTCCACCTAAAACCGGCCTCAACATGAACGCACATTTTGCAACGCAATCAACCCAACCTCAGTAAACATGACTCGTATATAGTTCTATTATATATGAACACGGGTTCCAACTAACGTAATTGGTAGAGTTTTTGAGCAAGGTTGATATATACCACAACCGAGACCCATGCTCATGTCAATTTTAACTGGCATGATGCTAAACTCTCTCTCTCTCTCTCTCTCTCTCTCTCTCTCTCTCTCTCTCTATATATATATATATATATATATATATATAAAATACCCTGGTTGATGCAGGTCAGAACCTAATTAACCTTGCAACAAATTTGTCAGCCGTATTACTCGGCCTGTTCTAGTCATGAGCATCTTTTAATTCAACATATCAAGGATATTTAGTACAATCTAGCTTCTAAAATTAACACTAGTGTTATATCCACTGCATTCAAGAAGATATGCATGAACCTTGTCTAACTTGTTATCACCAAAAATTGACAAGCAAGGTGTAGTATTTCTGCTTATAAATTTTCGCTATCTTGCTATAATTAACGACAAAGTGGCATCCCCGCACCAATATAAAGGCCTGGACCGTCTCTATCTTGTGCATGATCACCAGCCACTGGCAAGCATAGTGTGGCACTTCGGCTTCTAAATAACAATCCTCTTGTAACAATGTGACGTTGCCCACACACATATACAGGGCGGCCCCTCTCATCAAGAAACAAAATTTTCTATCCTGCAGTCTTCTCTAGGTTCCCTTGAATCATTAACATAAAAGTTATCTATTGTTGCAAGGCTCCGATGAAGCACAATGAAGTCGGTCGAGAACCGAACCGAAATGCTGAGGATGATCAAATTAACGAAGTCCGCAGGTAATACTGCAAAAAACATCCTAAAATTGATAGAGTACCCTCCGATTTAGGACCATCCATGCTTAAGTCAGTTGAGGCCTTAAAAATAGATAGTAAAAAAATGCAAATGAAAAGGATCAGAAGTAGAAAGAGAGTAGACTGGAGTAGGAAGAACTCAGATTTTCCTCAATGAAGGAGAAAGTTCAGTAGAGTCTTAACTTTGTGAGTTCTGATTTCTCTTCAAAAAGACCCTTGCTACTCTTTATATAGAGGAAGTTAGCTGCTAAGTAATGAAGAGAGTTTGTTAGGCCGCTAGTAACCATTTGATTCGGAAGATCTATTTGTTAGGCCATTAGTTTGTTATAACAGAATGGTCAGCTGTAGGGAGATCGTAAGTTATCATTCACTGATATAGAGTATAGCTGTAACATAACTATAGCACAACTGTAATATAGTTGGAAGATAACTAACTTGAAGCTTCATTGACTCTAAGAGTGAGATCAGTTAAGTCTGATCATGAGATCGGTTAAATCCGATGTCCCCTTGCTGGGAATCGAGTAACATATCAGTAAGTCGGTAATAATTCACTCTAGCTTAAAGCAATTCTAGTGAATCTTCAGATCAGCTAATGTGATATGATGATGTTTCATCTACAGATCGGTAACATGTCGATCTCAACTGATGCTGCCACGTGGCTGGAGGTAGGTGAGGTGTACCAACATATTGCCTCCTACTTTTCAAATCTGAAGTGACATTTTTCACATTGGATGTGGGAAGTAGACCAAGAAATATTCTCTATCTCTGTCGCTAGTGATAAATACGCTGTATGGCGATTTCAGCTATATTAATTGTTTAATGATTCGAAGCAATATACCGCTTTTTGAAAATGACTTATCAGATCCCCAAGCAATTACGAGGGCTTTAGAATATAGGGAGGTCATCATTTACCTATAAGATCATGCCTGGATTCATTAAATGCCTGCCCACCATTTGTCAACACATTATTAGTCGCCATAGTTTTCACATGGATCAAGCTCCCATGGCTTAATTTGGGTATAGGTGCATCGAATAATCCTTTTTCAGTTATTAGATAATTACCAAGTGTCACTGATCTAACAATAGCTGATGTTGATTTGAGTAATCGGCTACTTTTATAAATAGAGCAGCCTTTATCCTGATTGTTACTTTACTGTTTGTTATATGGAAGTGTTGCTGAAGTTTTTTCAGAAAGTTCTTCAGCCTTCTGCAACCACTAGCATCATCGGAGCTGGAGAAGAGAGTCCTTTTAAGGTTGCTCGAGCCAGAGAAAGAGATTTTTTAAGGCCTTATCCCTATTCATTAGATAGATCCCACTATTCTCTATCTCTTTTTCCTCTATATCTTAGGTCTTTAGATCTTGTTCCCTCTACTTCTTTTTTTTGATAGGCCTCTCCCCTTTCTTCACCTTCTTTTGTCTATCTCCACTTATTCTTTTGTTTTACTTCTTTTTCTAGAAAAATATCTTCTGACAGTGATGATATGAGGAGGAAAAAGAATCTAGATGATCAAATGCCTTGGTTAACCCAGTCCCAAATCAAGCTTCAGATGACAACTCTCCCTCGACCAGTCATTGATGTAAGTACTTCAAGTCAGGATGATCTAAAATCTGCAATATGAAAATTTTTGAATTACTTCGATCTTGATACTGAATAATCTATTTTTTCTAAATCTGATCTTCTGAAACTTAAAGAGAAATATCAGATTTTTGAAGACTTTCAATTAATAGTTCCAGATCGAAATGACCAGATTACTGAACCTCTAGAACATAGTATCACATTCTACGATGAGGCACTTCGGTCTGGGCTTTAGTTTCCTCTTCATCCCTTCTTTTGTAATGTCTTAGATTTGTATGGGCTTCATCCAACCCAAGTAACTCTTAATGTCATTAGAATGATCATAGTTCTTTTTATTTGTTGTAAATTTACTGATACAGAACATAAGATTTTTCTTTCAGGATGCTGTTCGTCTTGAAGAAACATCCATATGAAAAAGACTGATGGTATTTTTCACCTCGATCAAAATGTGAATTTGGTTCAAGTCTTCCTTCCTCCATCCACGATTGAAAAAATTGTTTCTTTTTTGTTTCTTCTAGCATTTCTTGGGGTTTTAATTGTACTTGATGTAAGCCCGAGCTCAAGTAGTGAAACTCCAATAATGAGATCCTTCTCGGGGATAAGGAGGCTTTTGCAATGCTACTGAGTATGAAGGTACCCAAGGTAAGTCAATTGGTGAGCGACCAATCTTTATAAGATACCAGTATCAGCTTTATCTTTCCTCAGGATAATTAAGTCTGATGTCATATTTCTCTTTTCTTTTCTTTTCTTTCTTTTAACGGATTTTTCTCTTCATTGCAATAGCAATAATGAAGTTCATCCAAAGAGATTGGTGGATATGAAAAAGAAAAAATAAGATTCAGCTAATGAATCACTGTAAGAGGAGTAAAGATGAGACAAGTTCGAAGCCAGCTGTTCCAACCCCCCGTACTTCACCAACCCCGACCTTAATAACAATCCACTTATCCCATGCCCCTACTGTAAAATCGATGTTGAAGACATCACATCGATGAGAAACTGAGGTGGCCTGTCCCCTATCAAGGAGGCCAGCACATGCCCACAACCAATTCTTCGTTTGCACCTCCGACTTCAAAAAGACCAACTCGGTCAATAGAACAACAATCAAAGCTCCTGGAGGCCACTCCACCTTCTTTTTCTATTGAAATGGTGGATGTGGCCCAGATGCCTCTCTTTCAGACACTGCATCTCAACAGAGACTTGTTGACCGTAGTTTTGCCTCAGGGGGATTTGGACGCTCAAAGGAGGGACTTCTCTATCGAGCAATTACTGATCATGGTTACGTCGGTCTCATAGATGTAAGTTCTTTTTTTTTAGTCTGTAGTTTATTTACATCAATTTTTATCGATCTCACACTGTCTTTTTTTTTTTAGATAGTCTTAGATATCAAGTTGCTCCACGAGCACTTAATATGGTTTCATCAAAATAAAAAATTTTTGGAAGAAGACTCAAGGTCGAGCAAAACAGCAAGAAAGCGATCGAGGTGAAGATGGCAAAAGAAGCCGAGACTGCTGAGAGGTTGAAGAAATAATTTCAAGATAAAATGTCCTCAATAAAGAAGATGAATCAGACCTTATTGGATCAACTGCACCAAATCAATGACTCTGAGAAGAAACTTGATGATCTACATGTTAAAGTGGGATGGATTTTCGAGCTAGAGTCCAAATTGAAGGAGGCTGAATAGACTTTAGAAATGCGTGATAAGAGCCTCCTCGTGCTTCAACGATAGGCTGAAAGGGAGAAAAAAAGGCTGTGATGGTGGTCGAGAACTTGAGGCATCAAAGGTATTTCAGGACAAAGTCACAGAAGCCTCTAAAGGTGCTTTTGACTACGACTTCAAGATCTGCAAAGACTTGATTAGGAAGCTCTTTCCTGACGTTGATATTAGTAAGTTGACCCCTGAAGCAGCTATGACCGCATCAATCGAGGCAGCTCCCGAATCTACCACTGAGTTAGCTCCTTCATCCACAAATATAGTTATTATTGCTGAGATAGCTCCTCAGCCCATTGCCAAAGTTGCTCCTCAACTACTGACTGAAGTGGCCCCCCAAGTAGCTAACGAGGTTCCTACGGTTGAAATTATTTCAATCGAGTCTCCTTCAATCGAAGCTTCTAAGAATCCAATCCCTCCATCCAACGATCCTCAGGCTAATGCCTGAATTTTGTATCTTCTCTCTCTGTTTTTTTTTATGAAATTATGTATTAGCCCAATGTGCACTTTGCAATACACTTCATATTAATGAAAAACGTTTTCCAAGCACATGTGTTCTTTTTCTTTCTTTTTTCTTTGATCCGATCTCACCCAACCCAATCTAGGTTTAACTATCCTATATAGGACTTGAAAATTATTCATAAAAAATATCATTAGATCTCAATTAGGTCAATCATAAAGCTAATGTGCTTACATGATAGGTAAATGTCAGAATATGAAAATAATCTGACTTAAGAATTAGATCGGTTAATTAAAAACAAACCGATATTAATGAATCAAATATATATGATAGAGGTTTTAAGAAATACTTCTGTTTGATGTCAACATCGATAGATTGGGTTTCTCATATATCAGATGCGTTTCTCCTTATGATGTCTCATTTTTTTTCATTTTGAGGGCATATCATTAGAGAATTTAAGCTAAACTTGTCAAGTTGATATTTTGTGAGGTTTAACCTACAGATTAGACATTTTATATTAAAAATCTGAGAGATCCAATCTGGAGATCAAATGTCTCACATTGAATATCCATAAGTCCAATCCAGAGATCAGGTGTCCCACATCGTGAGGTTCAATCCTGAGATCAGGTGTCTCATGTTAAGTTGTCTGGTTTGGTTAGGATTTTCATAGCCAGAGCCTAATTTTTTCGATCTCATTTGGATAAACTTTCTTATCCTTATTTGATGAGACTTCATGACTTCACTTGGATAGGTTAACATCATTTTGTCCTCATTTGGCCAGACATCATGACCTTGTTTGGATGAAATTCTCTATACTATCCTTGTTTGGTCGGACAACATGATCTCGTTTGGATAGATTTCTTTTATACCATCCTCATTTGATCTATTTTTATCGATCTTGTTTGGATGGATATATTATATTATCCCATTTGATTGATTTTTATCGATTTTGTTTGGATAAATCTTTCATATCATCCTCATTTGATTGGCTTGCACCAATCTCATTTGAATGAGATCTTCATATCATCCTCATGTGATTGATTTTCACCGATCTTATTTGGATGAAGAATTATTTTTTAGGATGCCCTGATTTGATTGTAAGAATTAGTCTCATTTAGGCAAAAGTTGAATGCTTTATTGAAGACTCATTGATAATACATTCTAAGATCTTCAGCATTCCAAGTGTGTAGGATAATTAAGCCATCCAAGTTCTCAATTCTATATGCTCTCGGATGGATTGTTTTGGTAACTCAGTAGGGTTCTTCCCAATTGAGAGTAAGCTTCACTAATTCTACAAGCTTTGAAACTTTAGCTCGATGGAGAACAAGATCTCTTTTATGAAAAATTTTGATTTTATTTGAGCATTGTAATATCTGACCATCCTTTGTTTATAAGTTGCCATATAGATCTGAGCTCTTTCTTTAGTTTTTTTAAATAAATCTAGATCAATCTCAGTCGATCTGGGTTACTTTCTTCATGAAATGCATCGTAAAATAACATGTCAGTAGAACTTTCATTATCTACTAATATCTTTTTTATATCATATTTTGCTATTATTATAGAAACGACAATAGCATCATTGTGAAGAATTTAGACTCCTTGAACATCTGTATCAGAAAAAGAAGTAATATTGTCAATACGCCGCCACTTCGGGGAAGAACTCTCAGCTACCTATCGAACTCTACCAAGATCTGTGATCATGTTAATAACCCCAATAGTAGGTCGATGTGTTTAGCATCATCATCGGACTTCTGAAGCTATTCAATAATCTGACCTGCCTGAACTCGAATATATTTACCGAGATAACCTCAATGGATCAAGCTTTTAATTTGATCCTTGAGCTGTCGACATTCTTTAGTGTCATGATCATAGTCTCGGTGAAAGCAGCAACACTTTCTTTTATCTCTCTTCGTCAGTGGAGTCTTCATGAAATTAGGCTAACGTGGATTTTCTTGGTCCTCGATTTTCATCAGAATTTGGGCATAAAAGCAAACAAAAGGGCGTAGATATCAAAATGCCGAGGTGGGCTTTTTGACCTTGGATTTTTTTGAGATCGATTAGAATTATTCTCTGGCCAATCTCTACGGTCCTCTTCTTTGGGTTATTTTTTCATTCTTCTCTTTCTTCACTTGCCAAGTTATACTTTCTTCCTCCTCGGCTTAAGCATACTTTCTAACTCAGGTTAGCATTTGATCATAGGTGTCCAAAAAATTCTTATTTAGAAAAAAAATCAAGCGACTACTTTGGAGTCTTGGCTTTAAGGCAGCCATCGCAATGAACTCATTGAAAATTTTGACTTCAAGCATGGCGGCATTGAAGCATACCGTGTATTCACAGACGGACTCACCCTCTTATTGCTTAATAAAAAAAGACTGTTTGTATGCTTCAAATGAAGTCGGTTATTATTAAAATAAGTGACAAACAGTTTGGCTAACTACTCAAAAAAAAAAAGAGATAGACTCCAGTTGGAGTTTAAAAACCATATTCTTGTAGATTTTTTGAGGATAATAGGAAAAGTGATGAAAAGTAGGGCATCAGATGCCCTTTGTAGTCTCATATCAGCTCTATATCCTTCAAGATGATCCAGAGGATCAGTGAAACTATCAAATGATTCTATGTTGATATCTTGAATTGGAAAGGAACATGCTCATCCAAAATTTCTTAAGAAAAAAGGGATCATATATCAAAATCTTACTTCTTTTAGGAACGATTTTGAAGTTGTACTTCCATTAGTCATTTTTCAAGATCTTGAATCTTTATTTCAAGACCTCCCCAACATGGTTTTCCACTGTCAGAAATAGATTTTCTTTCAAAAGATTGATCAATCTTAGTGGGGTGATGATCTGGATGGAAATCTTAATGGATTGGCTAATGACTGTGTTGGGATAGAATTTCTTAAAGAATTATCTCCCGTTGCTACTTTGTGGTATGTTGAAGTTGTTGCACAATAGCAGTAAGAGCCTGTACTTATTGAACTAGAAGAGTGAACTACTGTGGATCGACCATAACTGAAGGTTGAACAGCTTCTGGTCCACCTCCTGAAGAAGATGGCAAAGGTAGAGAATTATTTTATACTCACTGATTTATTATTTTTCATAAAATCTTTTAAGCAAGGCCCCTTTCTATAGCGCTAATCTATTGTTGCGAGGCTCTAAAGGAAGAACAATAAGATCAGTCGAGAATTGAGCTAGAGTACTGAAGATAATCAAATTGATGAAGTCCATAGGTAATCCTGCAAAAGAAGTCTTAAAATTAGTGAGATATCCTCCAATTTAGAATACTCTGATATATAAGTCAGTCAGAGTCTTGAGAATAGATAGTGAAAAAATAAAAAATGAAAAGGATCGAAAGTAGAGAGAGTAGCATGGAATAGGAAGAACTCAGATTTTCTTCAATGGGAGAGAAAGTTCAACAGAATCTCAGCTCTGTTAGTTCTGACTTACTTTCGAGGGACTCTTACTATCCTTTATGTAGAGAAGGTTATTTAGCTATTAATTTATGGAGAGAGTTTGTTAGGCCGTTAGTAACTACTTGATTCAGAAGATCTATTTATTAGGTCGTTAGTTTGTTATAATAGAATGGCCAGCTATAAAGAGATCATGGGTTGTCATTCATCTATGTAGAGTATAGCTATAACGTAGCTGTAGCACAACTATAATATATCTGGAAGATAACTAACTTAAAGCTTCATTAATGGCTTTAAGAGTGAAATCAGTTAAATCTGATGAGATTGATCAAATCCAATGTCCCTTTGCAAGAAATTGAGTAACATATCGGCAGATCGGTAATAATCCGATCTAGCTTAAAGTAATTTTGATGAATCTTTAGATCAGCTGATGTGATATGGTGATGTTTCATCTATAGGTCGATAACATGTCGATCTCAACTAATGCTATCATATGGTCAGAGGTCGGTTAGATGCACCAATAGTGTCCATTTGTCTCCCAAATTCTAGCCATGCTAGCAAAGAGTTCCTCTAGTTCCCAAAAAGATTATTGGCCAACTATAACAACTCAGAGGCTCTAAAGTAATATTTGGTTACAACCAAACAACCATGCAAAAAGTTGGTTAATTTCATGCATGCAAGACTGTTACAAGAATCTGAGTCACATTTTCAAAGACAAACATGGAGGTCAAGCACCTGTAGCAAGCCTCACATTGCATTTCAACAAGTTACGGTTAAAATTATGCAAAGTTAGAATCTAATTCATCACAACATAAACCAATCAAATTCAAATTAAGTTTTGGTTGAAAAGTTTACGTTAGACTACTTTGTTCAAGTTTGGGATAGGATGATTAATTTAAGGTTGTGTTAGAATAGTTATTTCTTCTTCTTCTAATGGACAAAGGGTAAGATTTCTTGTTGATTAGGTTCAATATGAGTTGGCGCATTGTCCGACCTAAACCATCCCAAGTCAGAATCCTGGCATAATTTTTTTTTAACCCTTTAAGGGGGGATTTGAAACTACTCTATCTCAGCACCCAACTTTGCAAAACATCCCGGCTTTTTAGGAAAAAAAATGTGCACTATTAGAGATTATATATGGCAACCATGTGGACATCAACACTGGCAAAGGATACTAATTTTTGTAATGGCTAAATGGACATTTTATAAAGAAATATCATCAGCCAAAGGCCAAAAACTAGACAGCATCTTTGTTGATCCTAGGATTGATTTTGATGATTCCAAAATATTGAGTATAGATGATACTAATCATGTATTTCAAAAATATATATAAGATTTTTCAGGTGCTCATAATGAAGAATTTATCTTAAGAACAAATCTTAAAGTTAGAGAAATATTTGAAGGATTTTAGAAGCATTGGAGTCAAGAAATTCTAATTTGAGAGGTCAAAATATAAAGAAAAATAATATTACAAGGTTTTGAGTCGACTTCAAAAGATTTTGAGTTGATTATGATATGTTGGTATGCTTGACATACAAATTGAGTCGACTCAGTAGAAGACTGAGCCGACCCAATCTCAGTAAAGAAGAAAGATAGAAAGCTGAAATTTCAGATTCAGTGACTGAGCTGATCCAATTTTTACTGAGCTAACCCAGTTACTGTAGCTAAGTCGATCTAGTGAAAAATTGAGTCGATCTAGTTACTGTAGCTAACCGTAACGGCTAATTTTTAGATTTGTAGTTTTTTATCCCCACTCTCTCACAACATCTATTTCAGCCCTTCAATGGCTAAAACTCATTATTCAGCCACTTTCAAGGTTATAAAGAGCTAGAAAAATATTTGAAAAATAAGACAAGTGGATTGAAAAGAAAAAATCATCAAGTTGGATAAGAAACATTGAATATCCAAAAAGAAAAAAAAAAGAAAGGAATTTGAGCACAGATTTTAGTGGACTTTCAAGAGCAATCATCTTCATCATATTTACATCTATCAAGCTTCAAAATAGAGAAGATAAAGCTTCAAAAGAACAATCATTCAGCTTCTTCACTGTGCTTTAAAAGAGTTCTTCTTTTAGTTTTTCTTTTATGCTGAAATTGTATGCTTTGTATTTTGTTTTCTTTCAAGTTTCTTGGGGTGAGAAACTTGGGTTGGTCCAAGCCTTGAATTGGATGTTTGTAGTGGTTTGATTGATGAGCCAAGGTTAAAATCAATTAAGATTGATTGTTAATCTAGAAAAATAATCTTTGTACAGTTATGGTTGGTGAGCCAAAGTTAAAACCAATTGGATTGATAGTGAGTTCGAAAAATTATCGGTGTAGGATTATGGTTGGTAATTCAAGAAAAATCAACTGAATTTATTTGTAAGCCTACAAAAATAAACACACTGTAATCAAGGGGGATTATAGTGAAATTCTCAAGGAAAGCTTGAAGAGTAGATGTAGGGGCGGGTTGCTCCGAATCACTATAAATTTTATATGTTTGTATTATGCTTTTTTGTGTTTGGTTTACTTGCTTTCAATTCTTACTTAGCTTAATTTTTATTTTGTAGTTAGCATTTTATATATTTTATTTCCATTGCTACTAATTGCTTTTACTTCATAATCACTTTGTTTAAGGACATACTTGTTAGAGCTTTAATTTGATTAAAATTTTTAAAGTATCCAATTCACCCTCCTTCTTGGATAGCCATACCTGGATAACAATTGGTATCAGAGTGGGTGCTCTGATTTTCTTTTGATTTAAAATTCTAGAGTTAAAGATCTTATGGCTGATTTATTTGGTTCTTTGTTGGATGAAGGACATTCAACTATTAATCTCAAAAAGGATTGGGATGTAAATGAAAAAAGATGGCTCAATTAAATGCAAAAACCATCAATATTCTTTATTATTCTCTTGATGTACACGAATTTTATCGAATATCTAGTTGTACATCAGCCAAAAAAATTAGAAAAAGATTGAAAATAACTCATGAGGGAATAAGCCAAGTTAAGGAGTCTAAAATTAACTTGCTTATTCACAAATATAAAATATTTAAAATAAAAAAATATGAGTCTATTTTTGATATATTTTTTAAATTTATTAAAATTATTAATACTTTGAATGGTCTTGGCAAAACCTATACTCATCATGAACTTGTTTGCAAAGTTTTGAGGTCTTTGCCAAAGGAATGAAAAGCAAGATGATGATAATTCAAGAAGCTAAAGATCTTACTAAACTATCCCTAAAAGAGCCCATTGGTTCACTCATGACACATGAGTTGAACATGGCACAAAAGAAGGAAAAAGAGGAGCCTAAGAGGAAGACAATTGCTTTCAAGTTCACCATTAATCTTGAAGGAAGTGATGAGTCAAAAAAAGATGAAGAAGAAGAAAGTAAAGAGGATGATGAGGATATGATTCTACTTTCAAGAAAGTTCAAAAAGTTTCTTATAAAGAAAAGCTTGAAGAAGAAAGAAGATGAAGAAAAAAGATTAAAAAAAAAATATCACTTATTACAAGTGCAATAAGAGGAGTCACTACAAGTCAGATTATTTCTTGCTCAAGAAGCACCCCAAAAAGATCAAGAAAAGAGCAATGCTAGGTATTTGGAGAGATGGTGATATTTCAAGCTCTGATTAGGAAGAGAAAGCAGTAAATCTTTGTCTCGTGGCCATTAAAGATGAGATAAATTCTAAAATTTTTTCAATTTATATTTGATGAATTAGTTGATATCTTCAATGAATTAATAGATGAATTTAATAAATTGAGGCTAAAAAATAAAAAACTTAAAAGGTCAAATATATCTTTAGCTAAAAGAAAAAAATATTGGATGAAGAAAAGAATAAGTCTATAATTGAAAAGATAAATTCTTGAAGGAAAAAAAATCTTTGATTGAAGAAAATAAAAAATTATGAAAATATAAAAAATCTCTTATAGAAAAAAATGCTATACTAAGAAAAGAGATTGAAATATTGAAGTCCATTATCGAAAAATATATATTTAGTTTTGAAAATCTTCAATCAATGATGAAAAGTCAAAAATCTATTTTTCACAAAGCTGAAATCAGTTTGAATTTTTTTAAAAAATAAAAAATAGTCAAAAATTTATTTTCTAGAGCTTCATATAAAAATCATTCCATAATTTATTTCAAATGTAATAAAGTAGATCATAAAATTTCAGAATATAATACCAAAGAATCAGCCGCACATTAATTAAGCAAATTTGGGTTCCAAAAGGAACCCATGTGCTCTAACTCAAATGGACCCAAGATGGTTTAGGTACCAAAAGCTAAAAAATAATTTTTGTAGGTTGACCAAGCATCCAATGTAGTAAAAAGAGATAATTCTTATACATGAACGGCTTGGACTTGAGAAAATGGGTGATGATTTTTGGTAAAAGCTAAATCCTTTTTACATCATATCATCATTGATTATTGATATAATTGATTTTGATGATTTATCAATGTATATAATGATCTTATTCTATGAGTTAAATATTTTGAATATATTATTTGTTTGCATGCTCTCTTAATACTTTATATCATGCTATTTTAATTGTTAATTATTTGAGAAATCTAAGTTAAAATAAACTTGACTGTATAAGATCTTATTTGGATATAAAACTTATAAATTAGTTTTCTAACATTTTCATAAGAAATGTTATTATTGAAATATGTCAAAATTTGTATGATTGAAAGAATATTAAGATAAGATATATATTCATAAAAGATTATATGCTTGATTGATGTGTATGCTATACTTGTTGGACTTTTAGATATTTGTTATCATTGTAAACATCTTATGTAAACATCTTTGAAAATTACTGAAAAACAAAATTTTAGAAAAATTTGGTACTTACTTGAGTGAATGCTATGTGTGTTTGATATTTGAATTAATCAAATGCTTAGTTTAATACTAAGTCCGCTCAATTGATACTTGCACTATTAAATCTTGTTTATTTTTAAATTGACTTTGTTTGTAAATATAAAGGAGAGAAAATATTAAAAGAAGAAATGAATAGTTAATAAAATTTGAATTTAAATGTTCTTAATTTGAAATAGAAGAAGATGAAAAATTGAAAAGTAATATTATTTTAGCTTTAATTTGTAGAACTAAGGGAGAGAAAGATACAAAACTTATTTTCTTAAAATTGATTGAATATGCATAACTTGAAAGAAAAAGAGGGAGATGTGAATTTGATAAGTTTTGACCAAAAAAATTAAATTCAAGTTAATCTAGCAAAGAGAGAATTGTTTTTAAGCATATTTTGAACCAAGAGATTTGTTTTAGAAATGAGAGATATGCCATAAAATTTGAATTTAATACATCTCTCAATTTGATACTCTCTTTGAATTCTACTTCATTGATTTTGATGATTATTTTTAAATCTTTCTCTTGACCTTTTTGATGATGTCAAAATGAGGGAGAGAGAAATGGTAAGTATATGCTTAAAGGATTAATGCTTAACATGCTCATTAAATTGACGATTGAGACCTTAATATTCAAAGATTTGAATTGACACATTCTTTAATTTGAGTATAAGTAAAATATGCAATGAATTAAAGATTAATTAAGAACATGCATGAAGTGTGAATTCACATGTATTTACTCTATCACTTCATGATTTAATTTGGTTGAAACACATTATTTATTTTTATTACGCATATGCTCAAAGTTTTGTCGTCATCAAAAAAAGAGAGATTGTTGATCCTAGGATTGATTTTGATGATTTTAAAATATTGAGTATAGATGATACTAATCATGTGTTTCAAAAATATATATAGGATTTTTTAGGTGCTCATAATGAAGAATTTATTTTAAGAATAAGTCCTAAAGTTGTAGAAATATTTGAAAGATTTTAGAAGCAT
The DNA here is from genome assembly GCF_000442705.2 of Elaeis guineensis. Lineage (NCBI taxonomy): Eukaryota > Viridiplantae > Streptophyta > Magnoliopsida > Arecales > Arecaceae > Elaeis > Elaeis guineensis. The sequence continues at coordinate 146,399,347 of NC_025993.2, forward strand.
TGGAGCCAAGAAATTCTAATTTGAGGGATCAAAATATGAAGAAAAATAATATTGAAAATTTTGAGTCGACTCTAAAAAAATTTTGAGTCGATTCTGACACGTTTGGCACGCAAAGTAAGTCGATCCAGTAGAAGATTGAGCCGACCCAGTCTTAGTAAAGAAGAAAGACAGGAAGCTGAAATTTCAGACCCAGTGACTGAGCTGACCCAATTTTTACTGAGCTAATCCAGTTACTGTAGCTGAGTCGATTCAGTAAAAAGTTGAGTTGACCTAGTTACTGTAGCTGATCGTAACAGCTATTTTTAGATTTATAGCTTTTTGTCCCCACTCTCTCACAACAGCTATTTCAATCCTTCTAACGGCTAGAACTTACTCCTCAGCCACTTTCAAGGTTATAAAAGACTAGAGAAATATTTGAGAACCAAGACAAGTGGATTAAAAAGAGAAAATCATCAAGTTGGGTAAAGAACATTAAATATCCAAAAAAAAAGAGAAAAGAGAAAGATTTGAGCATAGATTTCAATGCAAGAGCAATCATCTTCATCATTTCTACATCCTATCAAGCTTCAAAGTAGAGAAGACAAAGCTTCAAAAGAACAATCATTCAGCTTCTTCACTGTGCTTCAAAAGAGTTCTTCTTTTAATTTTTCTTTTGTGCTAAAATTGTATGCTTTGTATTTTGTTTTCTTTCAAGTTTCTTGGGGTGAGAAACTTGGATTGATCCAAGCCTTGAATTGGATATTTGTAGTGATTTGATTGGTCAGTCAACGTTAAAATCAATTGAAATTGATTGTTAGTCCGAAAAAATAATCTTTGTATGATTGTGGTTGGTGAGCCAAGATTAAAACCAACTAGACTGATAGTGAGTCCAAAAAATTATCGGTATAGAGTTATGGTTGATGATCCTGAAAAAATCAACTGGATTTATTTGTGAGCCTGAAAAAACAAACACACTGTAATTAAGAGAGGATTATAGTGAAATTTTTAAGGAAAGCTTGGGGAGTGGATGTAAGAGCGAATTGTTTCGAACCACTATAAATTTTGTATATTTGTATTGTACTTTCTCGTATTTAGTTTACTTGTTTTCAATTCTTGCTTAGCTTAGTTTTTATTTTGTAGTTAGCAATTTATATATTTTATTTCCGCTGCTGCTAATTGTTTTTACTTTATAATCACTTTATTTGAGGACATACTTGTTAGAACTTTAATTTAGTTAAAATTTTTAAAGTACTCAATTCATCCCTCCTTTTGGATAGCCATACCTAGGCAACAATCCTCAACACATTGTGCCATGAGGGTAATCCATAAGCAATGCAATAACTCCCGCTCACTGACTTTCCGACAGCAATCATTAGACATGATCCTTACTTTATAATTACTTTATAATTAATACACCGTAAGCAAATCCAGAATGTTGATCGGCAATAGTTAAATTAGTTCAAAGATCAAGAAAAACTAAATAGTTTTCTCTAGAAAGAAACATGAAGAGAAAAAGGAAAAAAAAAACTTTTCTCTAATTATATGTTATCATTTATAAAAAAGTATTATTTGTTACACATTTTCAGACCATATGACAGAGATCTGGATAGTGTGCAGCTAAAAAATATAACAACTATTTGGGTAAAATGAGCTTTTCATAAGACTTGGCTATGATGAGGGTTTATGTTTCAACCATCTCAAATCTCTTCAGTTTCAATGCTGAAGGAAAGAATCACTTCATGGATGCATCTCGGGCAGGTACATCAAATTTAATTTGGATTAATGGTCATCAAAAATTTATAACTCTATGGGCTTGAAGAACAGTCGTGCCTCTTATCTGTGACATGATGATCCCGTTAGGATATTGCCAAACCGGAGCCTGTGGGAGATTGGAGTTATGATTGGATTAATGGCATCTTTCATTATTCCATCACAGTACGTTGTAGATGTTTCAGAAAATGGAATAACGAAGCTGTGCAGGTTAGCAAGTAAAAATAAGACTCTAGAAGGAGACATAGAAGCATAAAAACCTAAAGATGTGGCATTTTTCTTTTCGCGCCCAGAGTTCATTCAGAAAGCTGAATTAAGCATGTATTCAGTAAACATTATGCTGCTCTATTTGATTCAGTTCCATGCCTCCTATGTCATCTATTTCTCTCGCAATTTAATTCAGGCTTTGTCCCAGTCAAGGATGGCTTAGTCTAGAGTCCAGACTTACACCATTGTCACACAAAATCACCAAAAATAATTAGCTTAGTATAGTAGAAATGGTGAGGCTTTCAAAGTTAGAGGTGCCTTCAAGAGAAAACTTCGAGTGTTTTGATGGAAAAAATATTAGTTGAAGGCCCTCTCAACATGTGGGGGTTAACTTATCAAAAAGATCAAGCTTGGCTTAGAAATTAGACCAGGAAGAATCCTTTGGATAGATGATGCATGCTGCAGAATGGCGAAATTGGATGATTGATAACTTGAGATAAAAGCAGAGAGGGGAAGCATAAATTGACGAAACGCACAAAGGAGGACCCATAGAACCTGAACGTCTGAACTTGCAACTAATAGTGTCCATGACGAAACTACCGATCGTTCTTCCCTTCCTCAGGCCTTTATATTGAAAATATGATGATAGGCAAAAGATAGATAAAACAATTTACACATAATTCTCTTCTAAATAATATATTAAATTAAAAATATTAGAGAGTGGTCTGAAATCGAGGTATGCTTAAAAATACTATTGTAAAAGCGATATCGCCCCCCCATGTGCGAGGCTACTGGTGGCCTATCATAGAGATACCATCATCCGGTGGATGAGCACTCATTCCTCTCTATTAGCACAGCTCCAAAGAGGCTAGATGCGAATCGAAGAAGCTTTTAGGGTCTAGCAAGATAAGAGAGCAAGAGTATAGTAGAAGGTAGTAGAATCTCTTGTATCTTCTTCTCCTCCCATTCTAGCTAATATATAGACTATCTATAATAAAAAGAGAAGAACACAATAGAGAATGATGGCTCATAAAAGAGAGCTCCATAATAACCTTCCTAATAGAAGGAACCAAATGAGAGAGCTTCAATGAATAGATTGTTAAAAGATTATTCTCAAGTCTTTTGGATAATCTCATTGGGTCTTGCCTCGTATGGGCAACCAAATGGAGCAAAATATTAATGATAAAATAAAGAAAAATATTCACAAGTCAAATAAAGTAAGATATAAATGATAAAATAAAAGAAAATATTCACAAAATCACTATTCATTTAAAATTTTAAATCATAAAAGAATTACTAAATCCAACAATCCCCACATGATTTAAAATTTTAAGAACATTTAGCTTGTTTAAAATCATAAAATAAGTGAAAATCAATAAACATAAATCTTATATACTGGGCATCCTATACTATACAATGGGTGAAGGCACCTTTTGAGTTTGAACTTTCACTTAGTATTGATTGTATACATCTGACACTACAAGAAAAAAGATTTATCGTGATGTTAAAAAACATCACTAAAAGTCTCCCAAAATATTGCTGAAGTCTTTTCACGATGTTTGGTATAACGTCACCAAGATCATCGCACTAGCCACGTCGCTAATGACTAATCACGATGTTCATCATAAAACATCACGGAAAGGACGTCAAAAGTGTGACGTATGTCCAAACATCGCAAAACGTTGTTTGATTGAGTGACGTTTCACTAACATCACGGAACAAAAATCTTTCACGATATTTCTCAAATATTGCAAAATGTAGGTTGATTGAGCGATATTTCACTAATGTCGTGAAACAAATGTCTTTTATGATGTTTGATGAACATCACGGAACGTGACTGATTGTGCGATGTTTTGACAACATCGCAGAATGAACGAGGCTTTTGGTGACGTTTTCCAAACATCGCGGAATGATTTCGTTAACGTTGTAAAACAAGGATGTTTTACGACAAGGATGTTTTATGATGGCCCAGTTTTGTTTCATTGATAGTTCAATTATAATATATATAAAATATTACATTTCATGATATATATTCAAATACCAAGTAATCATTCATTTTCAGTCAATAAATCATTCAACAACTAAAGTATGAACTCACATGCAATCATAATCAAGATGAATCCATACACAAAGTTTATAATATAAAAATTAAATTATCTAGGCATCCAAAGAGATGGTATTTCCAACTAAAAACACCAAGAGACCATGTCTCTACTACAAAATAAATAAGTCTTCATCTAAGCTAACAATTCACTTCTAACTAAAAGCAAATAAACTCATTATCCAATTATCTATAACAAAACAAATGAGTTCATAAGTCGACAATCCAAAGCACAAAAGGCCCCTCTGCCATGCATGTTCTCAAAACCACATCTTCATAAGTTCTTGAGTCATCTGATGGAATACCGGGTTTGGTGCATGCATATGTATTTCAAAATTTTATTTTCTAAACACCGTAGTGAAGAACAAGATTAAAATACTTTTAATCTAAATTATACATGCATAAAAATATAAAATCATAGGGATCTATTTCATATACTGAAATTGATGTATGCTGAAATTTAGATTGTGATCAAATCACATATCTGTTTCGCAATCTTTTTCTTCAAATCTGGATCTGAAAGAGAAGAGATTCTTTTTTAGCCACATAAGTATCTGACCTTTACAAATATCTACTCAGGATCAGCCTAGAATAGCCCTCTTTAATCTGAATTTTTTTCTTCAAAATTTAGCCTGCTGAATCTGAATGAAGTCTGGATCGCGATCAACACTTGATCTCTTTTCTTGATCTTCTTCTTCTCCTCTTCTCTAGAGTTTCTCCTTACTATGTGCTGCTATCAGATGCTAGAAACCATAAAGAAGAGGCACCCAATAGTCTTGGGCATGGGATACCTTGGGATGTGCGTCTTAAGAGAAGGAGCGTGTAGAATGCCCAAGAGAAAAAGAAAGGGGGAGGAAGAGAGGGCGTGGAGACCTTCTATGGGTGTGGGGGCTACTAGTTTTGATACTCTAGAGACCTTAGGGAGGTTCCTTTAAATAGGCACAAGGATTGAATCCTATTCAATCACATAATACAATCCTATTTGCATTGGATTTCCTATTAACTTAAGTTATCCAACTTACTTTAGGAGACCCTTTAGGTGCTAACAATTGGAGCCCTTGCACCCATAATTAGATATTCCAAAATACACGCAAGAGACATCCCATAGGAGAACTAAAAGCCCTCTAATCAATGGACATGCCCAATTTGATCAAATCAAGATGGCGCTTAAGAATAATTATCAAGAAAATTAATTAGAAACTTACATTCTTAATTTATATAATCCATAACCTTAGACAACCAATAATTGGAGTCTCATGAATCTTATTCATAGAGGTTATTAGCAGGTAATTAAGTTAGAATTATCTTATCAAATAAGTAATCTCAATGGAAAGAAAAATTGGGTCCAACCATGTGCTAGCAAGGTTACCATGAACTAGGGATGGCAAAATTAATCCGACCGATGGGTATACACCCTACCCGAACCCGGTCAAACCCAAAAATAGGGTTTGACTGGGTTTGGGTTCGGGTTTGGGTAAAACCCGAAAATTATAGTACGAGTATGGGTACTGCTATTTTCTACCCGAATCCGACCCGAACCTATGAGTATGGGTAATACCCGAACCCATATCCGAATATATATATATACATATATATATACATATCCGAATATATATATACATATACATATATATATATATACATATACATATATATATATATATACATATATATATATATACATATACATATACATATACATATACATATATATATACATATATATATATATATATATATATATATATATATATATATATATAATAATATATATATATATATATATATATATATATATATATATATATATATATATATATATATAATATATATATATATATATATATACATATACATACATATACATACATATACATATATACACACACACATATACACACACACATATATATGATCTCTCTCTTTCTCTCTCTCTCTATATATATATAATTATATATATGTATGTATGTATATGTATGCATGCATATATGTATGCATGTATGTATGTGTGTGTGTGTTAGAAGTGTGTATGTGCGTATGTATGTATGTATATATATATAATTGATAATTCTATTTTTGATTGATAATATGCATAAAATTATTTTATTTTTTTTTGGGTATAGAATGGACGGGTATGGGTTGGGTATGGGGCGGGTATGGATTGGATATGGGAAATGGGTTACCCACAGATATCTCCGAACCGTTGGGTATGGGGATGGGTATCTCTTTTCTTATCCGATTGGGTATCGGGTAGGGTTTGGGTATAGGGTATTAAGTTCGGACTTGGGGATGGGTAGTATACTACCCGACCCAAACCCTACCCATTGCCATCCCTACAATGAACCCAATGAATTTTTCTAAACTCAATTGGCACTTCATAAGCTCAATTATTTATTCCAGACCTAATCCCTTTGTTGTGTGACCTATAGGTTCAATTCTATCTGGTAGTAAGACATACAATGATCTCTATCAAAGTATCATTGAAACTCTTTTCAATGGATCAGAATAATTTCACTCAAACTCAGCAAGGATTGTCGATCCAGAACAATCCTAGTGAGCTTTCACGATCCACCAGTGATATCTAGCAGTATGTAGTGGCAACCCAGTAAAATTGAAATGAACCTCTAGGTGTAGTTAACGTGTGATTCAGTCACTCTATCGTGAGTCCCGACTAGATGGTAGGTCATAGATAAATTTCAAACCTCATCATCAGTCACATGATAGATTCGATTAGCTCAAATCCAGTTGTGACTTCTATGAAAACTCTTTTCCATCAATCACACCGCTGTGGCCACAGACTCTAAGACTTAGCTTTTCAAATTCCATAAGACTACTCTCAATCAAGGTCGATAGATCCTATCTTGATGCGCATCCCACTCCTACAGTAGATCAATTGTGGCCAACATCTACTATATGGATTCATTGAGACCCATATTTATGTATCAGTCAAACTCCAGTGCCTCACTGTGAGTAGCATCATCATCTCAAATGAAGAACCAGTCACATAATTACAGCATCGAGACAATCACTGACGATCGAATAGAAATCTAAGTGATCTCTTGTATGGTCAGCTCAGTATTAGTTATTTTTTAATAACTATCCGCATTCGTCGTCCTGTGTCTCTACACAGTAGATCAGAGACTCATCTATCATGTAGGAAGAGATTTGTGCGTCAATCTATCCAGATCTATTACCGTCCTCATGATGATCCTATGATCGAAAGTAGTTACGAATTAAATACATATCTTTAATTCTCAATATCTTGAGAATATGTATCGAAACTAATTTCATGGATGATTCAAGAACACATCACACTTGAATAAAAAAGAACTTGCCCTTTTATTGATCATATCAATGTATTAAGTACAAAATTATGTCTTAAATTTATTATAATATATCAGTCATATTGACTTTTAGGATATATATCTAACAATGAGATTTCTGTCCAAAAAAAAAAAAAATCAATTAGTTGCCTATATATTATAGTAACAAAATACATACATTGTTCTATTATGCTTACAAAAAAGATTTAAAGACATATTAAAAAAATAACTTAAGTAACTTACGTCATAAATCTGATAAAGAGATATTTTATGATGCACATAAAGCTTTCAAAATCTTTTGTTGACGCTCCATCCGTGCCTTAATGTCTACAATCTCATTCTTCATCTCTAGATTATGCTTTTGCGACTGCTCCAACTCCTTTTGAAGTCTCTTCTTAGACATAAAAGAGAAACTCTTCCCTTCTGGATGAGGTCCAACTCCCAAACCATAGACATAATCTGATCTGATCTCCAAACTTTATCGCATATCTGGTCTGCTATCATAGGATGGCCATCGGATATGGACTGCTCTAGCAGCTGCATCATTTCATTCTAACAAAATTCGAAGAGGATTAATTTTAAAATAAAAACTAAGCTCACTTAAAACAGTAATCATAATTTTATTTTTGTGTACTGTCCTTACCTATTTTGTCTCATACTTGGGAGTTGTCCATCTACCTAAAGTGTCACCATGACCTGGAGTGTAATGAGTATGATACCACAACATAATTCGATCGCACTCTTCTTCATTTAATTCATTCTCACTCTGTTTAAAAGATGAGTTACTATTGCAAGAAACTTAAATGAAAATGATATTAGTCATAATCAAAGTACGACATCTCACAATCTCATACTGTATAGGTACAAAAGTTTTTGACCCGATGTTTGCTTGGCACTTGACAAAACTTCTGGATTTTTTGTTATGCTCACATGTCAGCTGAAAAGATAGAAAATTTTATGCCAGTCAACCTAAAGTAGATTCTTTAAAGGAGATATTTACATGCAAACATAATGCAAGTTATATTGACCTGTATCTTTTCTTAGCTCCAATAAGTGCAAAAATCTATCCACTCTACCGTGGTCACAGTACTTGGCTTTGAGTCCTTTCCATGGTTAAGATAATGCATATGTAGTTGATATCTTTGATCCTTTGACTTCAATGAAAGAAGCTTCTTGACGCTAGCACAAACTTTCTCATCCGTCTTTAAACCCTTGTCATTTAGTTTTTGCTGCAAACAAGTTTTGAATACTAGTTAACAAATATGCATAGAATACAAATGCAACTATAATGATTTCTACTTACCTCTAGTTTGTCAAATGCAATCTGCATCTTCATCTTTATTAATTTGGTCCATCTAGGCTTGACAGATAAGATATTTCGAGCTATCATACCAAGCTCATTTGATAGCTTGACGGATTGAACAGCATTAGTGTGTCGCCCTTCTTTCATTGAGATGTTGATCTCTATTTTCTTACCAAGGACCTTGTTTATCTTACTTAACCCAACCCCTCTAGTACAATATTTTTTCTTTCATCCACCCATGCTCGTGGACCCTACAAGATAAGCAAGCAAAAATAAGAATATTAAATTAAAAATATTTAGGTGATATTGAATACAAATAGGCATATAATGATTCATACCTATAGAGCTAACATCAGGAGTCAAGTTCATGGTAGGATGTGTATACTCAGTAGGCTTTGGCTCGGTAGGTGGTATATGGACTTGTGGTGATTGAGAAGAAGGTGGTGGAGCAGGAGATGTGACTTCTACTGGTGTTGAATCTAGAGAAGCTGATGGAATGTGGACTGATGGTGACTAAGAGGAAGGTAGTGGAGCCATGATACTATGACTCTGAAGAAGCTGTTGGTACCTAAATAGAGGAGGTGCAACATCAGCCAGAGATGGAGTTGAAGGTGTGATTTTTGATGGTGTCAAATCCAGAGAAGCTAGTGGAATATGAAAAAGCTACTGGTACCTTGACCGTAATTGTGACGGCAAGATCATTCCCTAGATCGATGGTTGCTCAGTGGAATGCGGTGGATCTGGATCGATGGTTGCTGGTATTTTTTTTTCTTAAACAATCCCAGTGCCATGAGAATACCTACAATATATAGTCAAATGAAATCAATGTCAAAATTTTAAATTAAATCAACTAAGGTCAACTTTAAGATATTCATATAGGCAGTTTATCATAGAAAAATAATAATTAGAGAAAGAGAAAAAATTTTGTGCTACAATCAGAATTGTGCCAGCAAGATGCACCTACCAACTCCAAATCAGCCACACTAACAAAATAATAATTTACTGCATGACATTGGGCAATTGAGAATCAAAATAAATCATTGTCACGGTCATTGTCATCATCATTCTATTGATCATCATCTTCGGAGCAATATTCTGTCAAGGTATCATCTTCATTTTCACTATCCCTTATTGCTAACTCTTCTACTTCATGATATAAATCTTGCATTGTATTCAACAAAGTATCATATACTACATCAGGCTCGACATCACCTCTATCTAATGACTCTATGTGACATTCCTCAATATATGCAGGAGTCATTTTAAGACTCTCTTCATCATCAGAATCTTCTTTTGTTGTTGCACCAATAGGGATGTCATACACATGTCCTTGCTGACATGCTTGCACAACACATCAGTTTTGTCTCAGTTTCGTATCTTGTAAATATTAAACTTGCTTCGCTTAGTTTGCAAGAATAAATGGATCATTCTTATACCATAATTTGGTTATATTTATGCTTCGCACATTTCCATCGATCCTGACATTAGCGTTTCTAGACCCAAGATCACACCACTTGCACTTAAAAAGAATAACACTTTTACCTTTGCATAATCCAATTGAATAATGTCTGTTAATACCCCAAAGAAATCGATGATATATATCATCTCCATGGTTCTCTTTTACCGCAATACCACTATTTTGCGACTTTCTATGGGAATCACAAACTTCAGTGTGGAATCGCACGCTGTTTGCAATACATCCCGAGTACTTTTATACTAAAACATGAGATCCACGTGCCAATGCATATAAAGACTCGATTCTACTTTTCTCATTTGGTCTTGACAATGTTGCCATCTACCATTATGTAAAATAAATTATATTAGTTGAATATATGAAAATATAATACGTATACACACAAACAATCTCGTAGAGTTTGTGTTCTCATCCGATACTTTATCCACAAAAAAAATTGTTCTCTATGTTTGTTCTCAACATTTAACAAACTTTGCTCCATCAGCTTAATCTTATGCTCTCTAACAAAAAATATCATTTACTACTATATTTTTATATCAAATATTTAATAATAAAATTTAGATAGTCAGAACTTACTCAAAATAAAGCTCAATCTCTTCACAATTGGTAAGCACATACCAATGAGCTATATCTTGCTCTTCTTTAGGTAGGAAAATAAACTGAGTTGCTCCAAATATCCTAACTTGTTGAAAAAATATTATTATATCACCGTCATTGGCTTTATCATTGTTTCGCTCATCCACATTAAAGTGGATCTCGAACTTTGAAGGTACATAAAATAAAATATCAAGCATTCTTTGACTACATACGCCTCAGCAATAGACCCTTCTGGACGAGCTTTATTTTGAACAAATCTCTTTAGAGAGTCAAAAAATCTAAATTCAAAATTTAGAATAATTACATAACATAAATAATTACCTAAATTCAGAATTTAGAATCTAAAGAAATTACTATGATACCACTCGATAGGATACATCCATTGATATGCCATTGGTCCACCTAGCAAGGCTTCATTTGGCAAATGAATAGTCAAATATACCATCATATCGAAGAAAGCTGATGAAAAAATCATTTCAAGTTTGCATAGTATCAAGCATATGTCTGTACACATCTTCTCGATATCATCCACAATCAAATTTTGATGACATATCCGATGGAAGAAGTCATCTAACTCCATCAATGTACCTGCCATATCCTTCTTCAAGATTCCATGCATACCTATAGGAAAAATGCTTTGTAGGAGAACATGACAATCATAGATTTTTAGTCCCATAATCTTTTTTTCCTCAATATTGACATATAGAGATATGTTAGATACATATCCATCTAAAAATTTTATCTCTTTAAGAAACTCTTCTTTTTAGTGTTCGACATTGTGTAGCATGCAGGAGGAATTATGTAGGATCCGTCATTTCTCTTTACCAAGTGCAATTCCTTTCAGATTTTTATGTCTTCCAAATCGAGTCTAGCCTTGATAGTGTCTTTAGTTTTCAAATATTGTCACAAATATTCTTTTCAATATGCATGACATCAAGATTATGCCTCAATCTCAACTTACACCAATATAACAACTCAAAAAGAATACTCTTTTTTGTCTAATTTAACTCTTCTTTTGATCTCGATCTCTTTTTATTGTTAGGATACTTTTCATAGTCTATGTTCTTCAAATGGTATAGTTGTTGCATCACATCATCTCTATTTGATAAGACAGATGAGGGTCGATAGTCCACCTTGCCATCAAATCTCTTGTTCTTCCTCCATGCATGGTCATGAGGAAGAAAACACTGATGGCTCAGGTAACCAATCTTGCTTCTCAATTTACGAAAAGGGGTATGCTTATTATAAAGAGGACATGCCATATACTCTTTAGTGATCCATCCAGAAATATTACCATAGACTGAAAAATCATTAATAGTCCACAATAGAACCGCATGCATTCGAAAATTTTGGCCGTATGAAGCATCGAAAACATCAATACCTTTATCCCATAACTCATTCAACTCATCTACTAATGACTTTAAGTAGACATTAATGTCTCTACTCAGTGCTTTCGGATCCAGAATAAACAGTGACAGCATAAAGAATGACTCATCCATGCATATCCAAGGAGGTAAATTATATACCAAAAAAATAATAGGCCACGTACTATAGGCATTAGACATGTCGCCAAATGGATTGAATCCATCTGTTGCGAGGTCAAACCTCACATTACGGGATTCTCTAACAAACTCTGGATACTGTTCGTCAAAGCTCTTCCAAGTTTCACCATCAGATGAATGAATCATGGTGTTACTCTCACTTCTAGATCTATCTTTATGCCATCTTATTTTTTTAGCTATTTTCTCGACATAAATAATCATTGTAGTCTACACTTCAATGGAAAGTACCGTAATACTTTATAAGGGATCTTCTTATCCTTACCATCATTAATCATCCATCTCGATATTTCACACTTTGGACAACTATCATAATTTTCGTACTCTTTTCAAAAGAGAACACAGTCATATTTACATGCATGTATTGGCACATAACCTACACCCAAGTTTCGTAGAAAGCAATTTGCTGCATAGTAAGACTTTGGCAAGGATTGACCATTAGGCAAGACATCTCTTAGTAATGACAATAGCATATCAAAAGACTTATTATTCCATTTTTGTATACTTCCAAATAGAGCAACTTTACAATAAATGATAATTTTAAAAATTTTGTACATCTCGGATACAACTCTTCGATAGCTTTCATCAATAAATCAGTAAAGGCATCGGTATAAGAATGGCTAGCACCTATAGAAGCTTTCAAATTTTCTTGATAGGACAATCGTTAAAGAAACTACCGACGTCACATAGCGCATGTTTTATCCTGTCATCATCATCATCCTTATTTGAGTCATTGCCTAACTCGTCACTTTCTATATCTATAAATGAAAATCTATCTCAATTATCGAAAAATTAAAATTCTACCCATTCATCGTGAAATATCCATCGAGTGTATGATTGATCCATGCCAAATCTCAATAAATGATGGAAGATATTCTCTTAAGGCTCTGTATAAATGTTCAAGCAATGTGAACAAGGACACCAAATTTCACAATCTTTGCCCTTATTTTGAACCACAAAAGTCATAAATGATTTGACTCCCTTTATGTATTCACGAGAGAACTTAACACAATTCATCCGATGCTTATCCATGTTATATACAAATATCTATCATTAAAATTTAAACAAACTTCAGCAAATGTGCCACTTAAATCACGTCTTTACAAAAGAAATGGCAAGGAAAAAAGGATAAAGAAAGAAGAGCAGTAGAGCAGGTATTAACATAGAAAAATATGAATTATTTATTTGGATCAAGTATTGGGCTGGACAGAATTTAAACCTTCAAATATTTGCAGTCTCCTACAACTCACATCTAAATATTTTTCTATTTTTTTATAATACCTCCCTCTCTCTCTCTCACCCGCATAGACATACATGCATATATATATATATATATATATTTATTTTTTTATTTTATATATATATATATGTATACATATACGTATATGTATATGTATACACACACCCCATGTGGCAACAGAGAATGGTCAACTAATATTCTTGCTAATTTAATTAAGAAAATTTATACTAGTTGATTTTGCTATGGGTATGTTTGCATGATTGATGGTAAATATAATCAAATAGGCTTCTGCTAACACCTTCCAATAATGAAACATGAACTGCTAGAATATTTGCAACTACACTTGATTTCTTCTGACCAGTGCTATGGATCAACATGTGAAGTCTGCATACTGTCGTAATATCCTATAACTAAGAATTATTCCATTGAATTCATACTCAATTCCTAACCTAGTCAAAGTTGAGCAAGCTTTGATATATTCTTTTTTTTTAAATATGATTTTAACTCTAGCAAACCACCCAAATTGGCAGTCTTGCAATGTGTGCCCTACCATATACTATAATTTTTTTTTTTTGAGAACTAACAATGCCTGCTTGCGTTCTCTATTGTTTTCTTTTTATTCTCTCCCTGAATCATACTTTAGTGACAAACAATAGAAAAAGGAGATTCTTGCATTGTTTTCTTTTTGATTCGCTCCCTGAATCATACTTTAGTCATAAATAATAGTAAAGGATAATTTTGCTTAATAAATTTACTTTTTTTACCTTCTTAAGTAATTAGCAGCCAACCAATACCTCAAAGCTTGTAAATTATTCACAATCTATTGTTAACTTGAGGAAAGATATCTGTTTCTTTTTTTCATTTGATTGGTTGCTATTACCACAACCCATAGGGAAGGGGACCACCATTCAATCACTTGTGTGTTCGGAATGCCAAAGCAAAGCCAAATAAATAGGGAAGAAAGAATTACCTGAGAAAGAACAGGGAAATGAACAGGAACATACAAACTAAGAAAGATTAAATTAGGAAAGCAATACCTGAACTAGCGATGGTGATGGCAACGTGTGAAGACGAGAATATCGGGGACGGCGATGGCAACGAGCGAAGATGGGAAGACCGATGATGGCGACGGCGATGGAGGAAGAAGATGAAGACTGTCTTTTCTAAGGGAAGACAGAAGTCGATTGCCGATGGGGGAAAGCAAGACCTCACGTCGGAAGACAGCGATGGCCGGTAGATGAAAAGTCCGACATAGACCACAGAGGTCGGTGACTTTGAATGGTGGTGGTGTGGGTGAGAGGAGACGAACAGAGTTTAATTAGAGGAGGCAAACGGTGGTCTGACGAACGACAGTCACGAACAGCCCGACATGCATCGTGTGGATGAGAGGCAGTGGTGTCGGTCTGTTTTTGGTCCGTGAGAGGAGACGAATGGCCAATGTTGGGGATTGAAGGGTTTGAACATCAATAGAAAAAAAAGATCAAGAAAATCGAGAAAATTTTGGCTGTGGGTTTGATTTGGTGCAGGGAAAAATAAATGGAAAAAGAATGCAAATGCGAGAAGAAGCAGGGAAAAATTTTATAGGCCAAACGTGATATTTCAGTCTCAAACGTTGCGCAAAGATGTTACAATCTACATTATTTGCCCAAACATGTAAATGATCCATCTCATCAGCGACGTTTCATAACGTCGCCAAAAAAATTATGTTTCCATGACATTTCAGTTTTTAAACATCGCGAAAGACTCAAATTCTTATAGTGTGTGGGCACATGGTGGAATTCACCTAGAACCATGCCAGTGAACCAGGTTTCTACAAGTCACACATATAGCATAGCTACTTTGCGGGTCAAAGTAGATTGCACTATTAGAGGCCTTTACGTAGGTATCTTTTCATGCATATTTTAGGGAACAGCTCTCTATCCACAACTGCGGCCTCATAGCTCTATACATATAGTAGATCCTCAAAGGATATTTACAAGATAACACCACACCTCATGGGTCTCAGAGCCATTCAAAACTTAGGCTCTTACCATCCTTTTACATTTAAGAGCACTATCGCTATAAGGATAAGGAATAAAAATAAAATACAGCGATCCTCATGGTCTTCTATTCGGATTGTTTCTATCTATTGAATCTTTATTAGGTTCGGTTGCCAGCACTGAAAATCTTCTTAGGGTCTGTTTTTTTATGGATAAATATCATAAAAAAATTAAACAACTTTCTCATTTACCAACTTACCCATATTCTCACACTTCTTAAGATGGATAAGTTATTTTTTCATGGATAGCATTTACCCATGAAATGAGAAATAATCTTATCCACCTAGGGGGTGGCTAAATTATTTTCTTGTCAATCAAAAAATAATCTCTTTAATTCATTCTTAATATACCCTTAATCTTATTATATTATATTAGTATATAATAATATTTATATAATATAATATATTTTAATATATCATATTATAATATAATATAGAATATTATATTATAATATATTATTAATAATACATAATAATATAATATATTTTATATCATAATATATACTAATATAATATAACATATTGTATTGTGTTATTATATACAATAATATTAGTATAATATATATAAGATAGTAAAAATAATATAATATAATATAATATATTATTATAAGATATTAAATTAATATAATATATTATATTATAATCATAATATAATAATATATAATAGAAAATGATATAATGTATAATATTATTATATACTATATTATTATAATATTAATATAAGATATTAACATTACATAATATATTATATTATAATATGTGATAATATAATATATTATGACATATTATAATATATTATTATAATAATATAATAATATATAATAATAAAATAATATTATATTATATTATTATATAATATATTATTATAATATTAATATAAGATATTAACATAATGTAATATAATATATAATAATAATATTATATTATATTATTAATATAAGATATTAAAATAATATATTAAAATAATATATTATATTATATTATTATATATAATAATATTTATATAATAAATGGTATTATAAAAAATATGGATAGATCATAACAATTTATCTAGAAAACTAGTAATGCTAAAAAATATGGATAATGAATTTTTAAGCTATTTTTTAATATATAAAAAAATATGAATAAATTATTTTTCTATCTAAATGTGATCTAGAAAATACTCATCCAGAAAAGTATAGATTTTTGGATAAACTTTTTACCCTTAAAAGAACAGATTTTTATGGGCTTAACCCTATCCCCCTCGATGATTCTAGGATTACTATCCTAGATAATCTTTTATTAGCTATTCAGCTAAATTTCTTTCAGATCTCAGAAAGTTCAAAATAATTATATTATATTTAATCTTTTCTCTTATTGATTTATGTCTGACTTTCATATAATGATTTATTTTTACATCTGTATTTTGTTGTGCATATTTGTCAATTACAGCCTTGCAATCATAATAAATAAAAATAGGAGGCTGTGATGTAACAAATAATGGAATGTTATGCAAAAACTTTCTAAGCTACTTAACTTCATTAACAGTAGTATCTAGAGCAATCAATTCATATTCCATCATATTTCTAGCAACTACGATTTGTTTGGAAGATTGCCAAGATGTTGGATGTATGCCCTAGAAATCAATCTTGGCTGACACATTTCATATCTCTAGGACATAATTTTATACTTATTGGGTATTTATATTACCATTCATGTCTGTGTCCATGAATCATTCAAGGGATTAATAAGATGATGACACATATTCTCAAAGAATTGAGAATTTGAGGCATATGTCATTGATGGTTGATTCCTAAATTGCTCCTAATCATAGGATCATCATGGAGATGATGATTGATCCGGATAGATCAGCGTATGGATCACTTCCTTCAAACAAATGGATCTCGAATCTGCAGTGTAGAGATATTAGAGCGAGAGTGCAGGTGGTTGTTAGAGAATAACTAGCACTGAGCGTGACCAACATGAGAAGTCACATAGATGTCTGCTCACTTGTTAGTGACTTTCTCGATACTGCAGTTGTATGACTGATCTTTTGATCTGAGATGATACTACTGCTTGCAGTGAGACTGCTGCAGTTTGACAGACACATCAACATGAATCTCAAAGAGCCCTTGTAGTGGATGTTCGCGACAGTTAGTCCACTGTAAGAGTAGAGTGTACATCAAGATGGGATCTATCGACCCTAACAGAAGGGAGTAGTCCTATAAGATTTAAGAGGTTGAGTCCTTAAGTTTATGACCATAGCAGTGTGATTGATGAAAAAAATTTTCATAGAATCACATATGAACTTAAGCTGATTGAATGTACCATATGACCGATATTGAGGTTTGATGATTTATCCATGATCTGCCATCTAGTCGGGACAGAATCATACATTAACTATACCTAGAGATTTATTTCAGTTCTACTGGATTGTCACTACATACTACTAAGTGTCACTAGTAGATTGTGAGAGCTCACTAGGATTGTTCTGGATCGACAATCCTTGTTGAGTTAGAGTGAAATTATTCCGATCCATTGAAAAGAGTTTCAATGATACATGATAGAGATCATTGTATGTCTCACTATCAGATAGAATTAAACCTATGAGGTCACACAACAAAAAGATTAGGCTGAAATAAGTAATTAAGCTTATGAAGTGTCAATTTGGTTTAGAGAAATCTATTAGATTCATGATAACCTTGCTAGCACATAGTTGGACCCAATTCCTCTTTCCTTTGGGATTACTTATTTATAAGTTAATTCTAACTTAATTATCTGCTAATAACCTACATGAATAAGATTTATGAGACTTCAATTATTGGGTCTCTAAAGTTATGGATCACATAAATTAAGGGTGCAAGTCCCTTATGAATCTCCTTGATAGTTATTATGGGGTGCCACTTTGATTTGATCAATTTGGACGTGTCCATTAATTAAAGGGCCATTGATTTTTATATGAGATGTATCTTGGGTGCAAAAGAGGGTGTCTAATTATGAGTGCAAGAGCTCCAATAGTTGGTGCCTAATGGGCTTGCTAATGTAAGTTGGATAACTTAAGTTAATAGGAATCCTAATGCAAGTAGGACTTATATTATGAGATTGAATAGGATTCAATCCTTATGCTATTTAAAGAACCTCCTCTAAAGTCCCTAGAGCATCCAAACCTGTAGCCCCTCACATCCAAAGGCTCTCCCACGCCCTCTCTTCTTCTCTTTTTCTCTTCTCGTGGGTGTTCTACACCCCCTTCCCTTGGGACGCGCGTCCCAAGGTGTTCCATATCCAAAGGAGTTTGGGTGCCTCTTCCTTAGTGGTTTCTAACATTTGATAACAGCACATAGCAAGAAAAAACTTTAAAGAAGAGGAGAAAAGAAGATCAAGCGTTGATCGTGATCTAAGCTTCGTTCAGATTCAGCAGGCTGAATTTTGGAGATTCAAAATTTAGATTATAGAGGACTATTTTAGACTGATCCTGAGTGGATACTCGTAGAGATCAGATACTTATGCTACTAACAAAGAGCTTTGTCTCTTCTAGATTTAGATTTGAAGAAAGGGATTGCGAAACAGGTATGTGATTTGATCACAATCTAAATTTTAGCATATATCAATTTCAGCATATGAAATAGATCCATGTAGTTTTATATATTTATGTATATAAAATTTAAATTAAAATTATTTTAATCTTATTCTCTACTGTAGTATTTAAAAAATTAAGTTTTGAAATACATATGCATGCATCAAACCTCAAAATTCCAATAGTGATATCAGAGCCATGGGTTTTCATATGCTGAATTTTAATATACATATTTTTAAAAATATTTTAAAATTATTTTTTTTTGATACATGAGATGTATGGATGGATCTTCAAATCTAAAATTTAATTTTAGATTTAATTCTAGAATACATAGTTGATATGTTGATGCATGCATAGATCTAAAAATTGATCTAGAAAGAGTTCTAGTTTATGTGAAATAGATACATGCATGAAACTTGAATTTTTTTGTGATCTGAATTTTGATTCATATGTATGATATATGATTATATATTTAGATTATAAATTTAACTTTAATCTGATATATGATTAGTATATGAGATATATGATATCATGTTTAGATCTAAAATTCTGTTTAAGATCTGATTTTACATGTATATAAATGATATATGTTTGTATGTTAGAATTTGAAAATTATTTTTATATTTTAATATTTATTTTTATATAAAATATTTAGATTTGAAATATGATTTTAGAATCTGAAATTTATATTTGTGTATGAGGGTTTTGGTTATGAAAAAATCAAAAATTAGGTCATGTAATAGGATTACATCTAAGATTTTTGATTTGGGACATATGGGTCTAATTTGATTAAATAATTGGTTAAACCAAGTCAAGTATTAAATTGAGTTAGATTAATTAAGTTAATAATCATACAATTATTATCGATCAAATCGATTGAGTCCCATATGTAGAATCGATTAACCTAAGGACCTAATTTGGTTTGTTGATTTGAACCCGATTCATTTGAGCTAACCAATTCTGATCAATTGTCTAATTGGTGTCTAAGATAAGTAATTAAAAGGTGGTTATTTAATTAGTTTTATTCGCTTATCTGGTCAATTTATTGTTGTCTAAAGAAAGTAATGGGGAGACCCCCACTAATCTCCACTTACCTGGCCAATTTGAAAGATTGAGTCACAAATATGGTTGCTTGATGGTTTGATTTAGTCTATACCAATTACATCGGTCATGTGATGACTGATAAGATGAGACCTAAACCTAAATCTCTCCATAAAATATTAAGTCCAAAGTCTTCCACCATTATAGATGTGCGGGCGAGCTACCGACGTTGATTATTCTCGACTGGTCATAGTGGTTCAGCTACATCGGAAACACTCAACTATTCTATTAGCAAAGAGTTGCTACGGGGTAAAGATGGAGTTGGGCCCAATAACTGTTAGGTGAAGGACCCAATGATGGCTTTACACCTACTTGTGAATGGTGGGTCTGACTTAACTAAGAAGTGCGGACAATAATTGTTAGGTGAGCCCACATGATTTAGAGATCAAGTGGCTGTAATATGCTTAGAGAAGTATCTGGACAAAGAGTTATCCATGCATCGATATTTATTCATGTTATCAATAACTGTTAGGTGAGGTGCACAGCATCAGTGAGACTGTAGTATCCACTAGAAATTCAATTATCGCGTTAGGATTTTCGTTTCTCCATCCGGAGAGTGTGGAAGTTCTGAAAAAATAGTGAAAGTCTCTTTTTACAACTAAAAGTTTCTAGAGTAAAATTATAAAATAAATATAAATATCTAATTAGAATCTTTGCTCTCTACTGTTCATTGTGTTAGCTTCCAACCCTCTATCTTGAATTCTAGATATCAACTGATTAACCAAAATTGAGTACATAGACCGGCTTACCAACTTAAGAACTATTCTTAATTTTAGAAAATTAAGCAATATTCTCTACTAGATTATTCTAATGTTAACAACCCGTCCAACCCATAGTCAACGAGCGATACTTGATGAGTGGATGGATAATGACAATAAAGATAGGTGCTATGCATGAGTACATGTACACTGCCAACGATATGTTGATTCATCCACAAGTATTGTGAGGTGATCAGAGTCGTACAGCGCATGTGATGCATGATGGACAGTCAGTCTATGATCGTTATTTGATAATGATCAAGGATATTAAAGAGCTTAAAAGACTCGACATGATCATGCATAAGGAATTGCTTATGGATTTGATCCTGCGATCCCTGATTAGTTTATATGGATAGTTTATGGTAAACTACCATATGAAAGATCATCATGGCACTTTATCTAAATTGGTCAAAGTGTTGATAACAAAAGAATCTTGAAAGAGTTCAGAGGTAAATACCTGGAGAGTCTAAAGAAACAAAGACACACCTAGAGTAGGTATGTCGAAATTGCTCAATACTGTCTTTACGATTTTTTCTACTCCTAGTTGAGCTACAGACTCTAGTGTAAAGTCGATAGAAAGGTAGAGGGCTGAGAAAGTAACTCTTGAATTGGCTATAGGGCAACAGTTGTTGCTGTGGCCATGGGTATCTGTCCTTTGTGATCATCGTTTGGATTTAATTCTTAGAGATAGTCTCTATCATTTAGATGTTGATGCATATGTGAACTTAATTGAGCAATCAGTGAATGTCATTGAATTTGAGAGATCTAAAATTGAGATAAAACTTAAAGTATATGTGGATCCTTAGGCTAAGTCATATTGGAGAAGAAATAATTAACAAATTAGAGAATTATGGGCCTTTGGGCTCATTGACTGTTGAGTCAAATTAAGTTTGTGTATCATCTCTTTGAGAAAATATGACTAAGCTACTCTTGTGAGACAAGAGGAAAATGACCACTGAGATACTTATCCTTGTACACATTTGATGTGTGTAGCCCATATGATGTGCTAACCAAGGAGTTATCTCTACTTTGTATATAAGATATAAATTTAAAATTTTTGAAAGGTTCAAAAAATTCAGATGTAAGTAGAGAAATAAATCAAAAAATTTTGAAGGTGCTTCGATCGGATCGAGGATGCAATATCATTGAAAAAAATTTTTCGATTATCTCATAAAATAATATTATTTCATATTGGATCCCTCTTAGTAAATCTCAGCTCAATGAGATAAGAATAGTCATGGGACTATATGAGATATAATCTGATCCATAATGAAATTCACTGATTTATTTATATTTCTTTAGGGACATACTTTATTTTTATAAAATTTGGTTCTTTCTAAATCTGTTCCTACCACACCATATAAGATATGACATGGTGAGAACTGAATCTTGATTATTTTGAGATTCAAGGATGTCCAGCCTGTGTCTAGGACAGCATGTGGATATGTTAGAGGATAGGTCTATAAAGCTCTTCTTAAAAGAGTTTGAGATATTACTTTCTGATGAGATTACAATGTGATTGTAACTCAATGCTATTTTCTTAGAAAACTGTTTAACCAAGATGAAGCAGTGGGAGAAAAGTTAAGCTCTAAGAGAGTGTCTCTGAAGAGCAGAGAGCCTCGGGACCTTAAGAACATATTAATCATGAGCCAGTAGATGTGTATTCCTCCTTCACCTTGTACACATAATAAGATCTTCAATCCTCTCGAAAGGTATTTGAGTATGCTTAACAGAAGATGTAGAGAAAATCATTTCTCATGGGAGATAGAAAACATAGAGATGATTTCAGAATCTACAACGAGACGATGTGAGACATCGACTTCAAGAAAGAATGTGAAATAGCTTTCCTGAGTAGAGATCTTTTGAAGATTTCTATATAGAATAGCCTATGGATTTCACTTCTTGTGATAGATGATCACAAAGACCACAATACCCTTGGAGTTGGAATATTCATTTCAATGATATGATCAAATTGTTTGATCAGATATGAGGAATTATGGGTTTTAAAAGGGTCAGTGAGAGTGTCCCATACTGACATCGATTAAAATATAGTTGAATATAGATTTTTCCATGAAAGATAGAAAGTGAGCATCCTAAAGATCTATAGAGATAGATGCAATTGAATGCTTGTGTTTTCACAAATAAAGTACAGAGATCGAATGCTGAAAGCATTCAGTATAGAAATCTCGGAGAAAGGTCTGCTATCCTATCAGGCATAGTCGTATGCCATAAAGTACTTGAACTAATTATACCGTGATTGTCGCAAGTAGATATCAGTTATATCCAGGCTATGAGTGCTGGATTACAGTGAAAACATCCTTAAGCTCTTAAGAAGAACTGAGGACATATTCGGAGAAGGATCAAAGCTAAGAGTGGGAGGATACATCAATTCAGACTTTATATCTGATGTTAATGGTGGAATGTCTACATCATGAATGTGTTCCTCTATCGATATCTTGAAAGGATTTCAAATAATTGATCAATGAAAGCTGAGTACCCTATAGATGTGTACGATGTATTCTGGTTGTAATGTTAGTTATAAAATTAGTTGTCATACCATCAGATACTGTGATACTATGCTACAAAGATAATGGCATCATAGTCCTTACTAAGAAATCTAGGTCTCATCAGATATCCAAGCACATAGAACAGCAGAACATGTGACTACCTCGAGTAGAAATCTATAGAGGTACGAAAGCAAACTCCACATATGATATGGATGACCCACTGGTAAGTCACTTGGCTAGCCTAAGACTATAGCCTATCTTGTGAAGATAGGATTTGGTATATGATAGATTGGCTTTAGTGCAAGTGGGAGATTGTTGGATGTATACCCAAAAAGCCAATCTTGGCTGATACATTTCATATCTCTAGGACATAATTTTATACTTATTGGACAGTTATATTACCATTCATGTCTATGTGTCTATGAATCATCCAAAGGATTAACAAGATGATGATACATATTCTCAAAGAGTTAAAAATTTGAGGCATATGTCATTGATGGTTGATTCCTAAATTACTCCTGGTCATAGGATCATCATGGGGATGGTGATTGATCTGGATAGATCAATGCACAGATCATTTTCTTCGAACAGATGGGTCTCGAGTCTGCAGTGTAGAGACACAGGAGTGAGAGTGCAGGTGGTTGTTAGAAAATAAGTAGCACTGAGCGCGTGACCAACACGAGAAGTCATATGGATATCTGCTCACTCGTTAGTGACTTTCTCGATGTTGTAGTTGTATGACTGATCCTTTGATCTGAGATGACACTACTGCTCGCAGTGAGACTGCTGGAGTTTGACTGACACATCAACATGGATCTCAAAGAGCTCTTATAGTAGATGTTGGTGATAGTTGATCCACCGTAGGAGTGGAGTGTGCATCAAGATAGGATCTATCGATCCTAGCAGAAGGGAGTAGTCCTGTGAAATCTAAGAGACTGAGTCCTTAAGTCTATGGTCATAGCAGTGTGATTGATGGAAAAGAGTTTCTATAGAATCACATATGGACTTAAGCTGATTGAATCTATCATATGACCGATGTTGAGGTTTGATGATTTATCCATGACATGCCATCTAGTCGAGACTCACGATAGGGGGACTGAATTATATGTTAACTACACCTGAAGATTTATTTCAGTTTTACTGGGTTGCCACTACATACTACTAGGTATCATTAGTGGGTTGTGAGAGCTCACTAAGATTATTCTGGATCGATAATTTTTGTTGAGTTAGAGTAAAATTATTCCAATCCATTGAAAAGAGTTTCAATGATACGATGATAGAGATCATTGTATGTCTCACTACCAGATAAAATTAAACCTATGAGGTCACACAACAAAGGAATTAGGTCTGGAATAAGTAATTGAGCTTATGAAGTATCAATTGGGTTTAAAGAAATCTATTGGGTTCATAGTAATCTTGCTAGCATATGGTTAGACCCAATTCTTCTTTCTGTTGGGATTACTTATTTGATAAGTTAATTTTAACTTAATTATCTACTAATAATCTACATGAATAAGATTCATGAGACTTCAATTATTAGGTGTCTAAAGTTATGAATCATATAAATTAAGGGTGCAAGTCCCTTATGAATCTCCTTGATAGTTATTATGGGGTGCCACTTTGATTTGATCAATTTGGACGTGTCCATTAATTAGAGAGCCTTTGATTTTCATATGGGGTGTCTCTTGAGTGCAAAAGAGGGTGTCTAATTATGGGTGTAAGGGCTCCAATAGTTGGCGCCTAATGGGCTTCCTAATGTAAGTTGGATAACTTAAGTTAATAAGAATCCTAATGCAAGTAGGACTTGTATTATGAGATTGAATAGAATTCAATCCTTATGCCTATTTAAAGGGACATCCCTTAAAGTCCCTGGAGCATCCAAACCAGCAGCCCCTCACATCCAAAGGCTCTCCCCACACCCTCTCTTCTTTCCCTTTTCTCTTCTCTTGGGCGTTCTACATGCCCTTCCCTTGGGACACGCGTCCCAAGGTGTTTCATGCCCAAAGGAGTTTGGATGCATCTTTCTTACTGATTTCTAGCATCTAATAGCAGTATATAGCAAAGAAAAACTCTAGAAAAGAGGAGAAGAAGAAGATTAAGGAGAAAGATCAAGTATTGATCGTGATCCAGACTTCGTTCAGATTCAGCAGGCTGAATTTTAGAGATTCAAAATTCATATTATAGAGGACTGTTTTAGACTGATTTTGAGTGGATACTTGTAGAGGTCGAATACTTGTGTGACTAATAAAGAGCTTCGTCTCTTCTAGATCTAGATTTGAAGAAAGAAATTATGAAACATATATGTGATTTGATCACAATCTAAATTTCAGCATATATCAATTTCAGCATATGAAATAGATCCATGTGGTTTTATATTTTTATGCATGCAAAATTCAGATTAAAATTATTTTAATCTTATTCTCTGCTGCGGTGTTTAGAAAATTAAGTTTTGAAATACATATGCATGCATCAAACTCCAAAATCTTAATACAAGAGACTACAGTACCTTCTAAAAGAAATTCAAATTCTAAAATAGATTTTATATCTAGAGTATCACTAATCTAATTAGCATCACTACAGCCATCTAGGACAGCTGGATAAACATAAAGTACAAACCATATGATATAGTATCCTGAAGGTATCTAAAAATTCTTTCTGAAGCATTCCAAGGATTCCTAATCAGATTACAAGTGTATCTACATAGCCTATTGACTGCACATATAAGGTCAGGTCTAGTGAAGTTTACTAAGTATTCCAATGAACCAATTAATTGAGCATACCTATTTTATTTTAATTGTTCATCTAAATTTTTTTTTAAATTATACACTAGAGTTATAAGGAGTAGACACGGGCTTACAGTCAAGGTATTCAAAATTTTTTAATAATTATTTAATATAATGAGATTGATACATGATAATTTTATTAGATTCTCTAATAATTTTTATGTTTAGGATCATATTAGCTTGTCCTAAGTCTTTCGTGTCAAAATTTTGAGAGAGAAAGTTTCTCACATCATTACTCATATTTATATTTATGCTAAAAATTAGAATATCATCCACATATAAACACAAAATAATGTTTGATCATTAACTTTTTATAGTACACAGATCAAAAATATTAACATGAAAACTATAGCATAAAACGATTGCATCAAACTTTTCATGTCATTATTTAGGAGTTTGCTTAAGTCCATACAAAGATCTAGTTAATTTACATATTTTATATGCTTGACCATAGATAATAAAGCCCTCTAGCTGATCCATGTGAATCTCTTCTTCTAGGTCACTATCAAGAAAAACTATTTTCACATCTATTTGGTGAATTATGAGTTTATATATAGATGCAAGTACCAGGAGAACCCTAATAGTAGTGGCCCTAGCTACATGCACATATACATTAAAATAATGTTCACCATGCTTTTGAGTGAAGTCCTTAGCAACTAATCTAGGTATGGCCTATATTTCTTTCTAAAACCAACCTATAAATTAAAATAATGTATATCAGGCCTATATTTCTTTCTAAATAACCATCTATAATTTATAGGTTTGCATCTAGGTGGGAAATCGATTAATTTTCTATTTAATTTTGCATGATAGATTGAATTTCATTATTTATGACTTCTTTCTAAAAATAGCATCTTCATATGTATTAAAAGTATCTTCTACAAGTAGAGCATAAAAATCATCTTCAAAGTTGTTCTCTACTCAAGATCTTTTGCTCCTTTTAAGTTACAAATTAGTTTTTTCATCTTTAATCCTATCTTTATTAGAGCTACCAATTTGATTATATCATTTTGGATTTCATTTTACATTCTTATTTTGTAAGAAAAAATGTCTTCAAAATACACTGCATCTCTAGATTTAATTTTTATATTATTAAAAATTTTACTTATTTTCAAATTAATTATAAAAAATTTACTTGCATTACTATCAAAGGCATAACCAATGAATATAGAGTCAACAGTTTTAGGGCCTATTTTTTTCTTTTATTATCTGAAATCCAACTTAGCTAAGCACCCCCACACTTCAAGATATCCTAAGTTAGATTTCCATTTTTTCCAAAAATTTATAAAGAGTGCTATCATTATTTTTAAAAGAGATTCTGTTAATCATATAACATATAGAAATAAGAGCTTTCCCTCATAAGTTCTTAGGCACACTCAAGCTAAGAATCATTACATTCGCCATATCTATTAAAGTTTTATTTTTTCTTTTAGCTATATCATTTGATTAGAGAGAGTAGGAGCAGTCACCTCATGAATAATACCATGTTCTTGATAATATTGAATCATATCGTTAGAGGTATACTCTCTTCCTTTATCGAATCTTTAGATTTTAATTTTTCTTTCTTATTGACTTTTAGCTTCAAATTTAAATATTTTAAATTTTTTAAATGCTTCATCTTTTATTTTAAGTATATATAATAATGTTTAAAATAGTCATCTATAAATGTTATAAAATATTTATTGCCATCTCGAGATACTCTTCTCGGGTCATACACATCACTATGAGTTAATTCTAAGATATCACTATCTCGATCAATAGATTTAAAAATTTTTTTAGATATTTTTCTTGAATACAAATTTCATATTTATTATCTAAAATATTATATTTTGAAATTAAATTCAAGTACATTAATCTTTTAATAAAATTTGAATTCACATGTCCAGCCTACTATGCCAGATATCAAAATTTTCAATATTTAAAATTTGATAATTATTGTTAACAATTATAGAAGATACATTAAGTTTGAAAAATTCATTAGATAGAAATCCTTTTCCAACAAAAGCAAATGTGTAGACCTTTTATGATATGAATGATAAAAATCTATCAAATGCTTATAAATATCACTTCTAGATTGTTGGAAATATGATGATGGCAAAAGATAAATAAAATAATTTATACATGATTCTCTTCTAAATAATAAAATATTAAATTAAAAAGATTAGAGAGTGGCTTGGAATCGAGGCATGCCTAAAGGCACTATCTTAGAAGCGATATCATCTCCTCCCCCATGTGCGAGGCTACTGATGGCCGCTCTCACAAATACAATGACTCAGTGGATGATCAGTAGTTCCTCCTCCTCATCAGCACAGCTCCAAGGAGGTTAGATACGAATCGAAGAAGCTTTCAAAACTTAATAAAATAGGAGAGCAAGAGTGTAGTAGAAGATAGTAGAATCTTTTATACCTTCTTCTCCTTCCATTCTAGCCAATATATAGATTAGCTATAATAGGAAGAGAAGAACCCAATAGAGAAGGATAGCTTATAAAAGAGAGCTCCATAACAACCTTCCTACTAGAAGAAGCCAAATGAGAAAGCTCTAATGAATAAATCATTAAAAGATTATTCTCAAATCTTTTGGATAATATTCTCATTAGGTCTTGCCTTATATGGGCAATCAAATAGAGCAAAATATCAATGATAAAATTAAAAAAAAATATTCACAAGTCAAATAGAGCAAGATATAAATAATAAATAAAAAATATTCATATAATTCTATTTATTTAAAATTTAAAATTATAAAAAAATAACTAAATTCAACACTTTAAACAACGAGAAATAAACCAACCCAATAGCAAAAGACTCTATTTCCCTTTAACGGTGGTCTTCAGCCAAACACTCTTGCCATCCATCACCAGGAATTAATGGAATTGAGAAAGATTTCCTGCACCATCCTCTACCTCAGTCACCATGCCCTTGGTTGCTGAAGCTCAGGCCCCAGGCCCTGTTAGCTTCTCCTTTGGGGTTTTCCCTTACACTGGCATGGTGATTGGAGTCTCCATTCACTATAAGAAAATAGTGATTTTGCGATCAATTTTATGATCAAATTTTTTTGATAAAAATTATGAATAATTTTATGATCGATTATTAAAGAAATATTAATATAATGATTGATAAAATATTGATTGCAAAATCAGCTGCACAATTTCCCGCCATAATATTTTGCGATCAATTTTGCAATCAAAAAGCTGAATATAAAAATAAATTTATAAAATATTAATTTTTGATATATTTGCAATTATGAATTCGATTGTAAATATTTTTAATTATTTTATTAGATTTTTAAATAATTTTACAATCAATTTTTTGATTATAAAATGGATTTATTATTTTGTAATAAAAAAATCAATCACAAGATTTTTCATTTTTTTATTCTTTAAAATATTTTGCAATCAAATTTTCAGTTGTAAAATATTTTAATACTTTACAACTAAAAAATTGATTGTAAAATATTTTAATTATTATTTTTTAATTTGAAGAAATATTTATGATTGATTTTTTGATTATAAAATTTTTTATTTATTTGCAACTGATTTTTTGGTTGTAAATTTAAATTTTGAAAAAAATTTGGTGCATTTATTTTAAATTAATTTAAATAAAAATATTTTAAATTCAAAAAATTAATTTTTATTATATTGTAAATGTTTTATTTTAAAAAATATATTTTTTTAATTTTATGACTGATATTTTGGCTATTTAGCGATCGAAATATCGATCAAAAATTTAGGCCAATATAGCGATCAATTTATTGGTTGCTAAATCGAGGTACTTAAACCCCAATCAGCCCCCTGTTCCAACCCTCTTGATCGAACCCTAGCCACCACATCCCCCCCAACCCCCCAGCCTGACCGACAGCCTTCCCTCCCCTTATCAGTGACACCAACAGCCTCTTCCCTCTCTCGATCCTCTCTGTTCCCCCCTACACCACGCCGCCCCTGACTGCCCCCCTGTTCGAAGCCTCTCAAACCTTAGCTGCCTTACCCCACCCACCCCTCTGACCCGACCAATGGCCTTCCCTCCCCTCGCCGATGACACCAGTGATCTGTCCCCTCTCTTGACCCCCACTATTTCCCCCCCGCACCACGCCGCCCCCACCCTATCCCCGATCGACCCCCTGTTTGAAGCCTCTCGAACCCTAGCTGTCGCACCCCCACCCCCCCGGTCCGATCGATGGCCTTCCTTCCCCTCGTCGGTGACACCGACGACCTCTCCTCTCTCTTGATCCCCTATATCCCCCCTCCAATATCGTGTCGCCCCCAATGAACCCCTCGTTCGAAGTCTCTCGAATCGTAGTCACTGCACCCCCCTCCCCCCACCCACCTCTAGCCCCTCCCTTCTTGATCCCCTTCTCTTCTCCTCAAACCCTAATCCTAACCCTTTTTGATCCTCTCCCATCTATCACCAAAAAGTGACCACCGGCCTTTGAGGTATACTCTTCTCTCTCTTATTCTCTTGCTATCTTTTCTGTTTTTCCAACTCTATCAAATTTTTTTGGATTATAACCAAAATTTTAGGGTTAGAAACTAATTTTATGCTTTCTAATTATTAATGTGGTTGTCATTTATTTCTTTTTTCATGTATTTGGGGGTCTGGCACCAATAGAATTTGGCACAAAGCTTAATCTTGAACATTATGTATTTTATGAATATTGTAATTATATGATTACATTTTATTATATTACAGAATATGGATATTCATCATCATCATAGTTGGATGTATAATAGGCTTTTATCAGGTCGAAAGGGATATGCTGATATTTTTTTAAGAGGGATGGAAGAATTTATTTCTTTTGCACACCAACAACCACAATTTGAGAGCTATGGAAAAATTAGATGTCTTGTTCCAAGTGCAAAAATTAAAAGTACTTAAGTTCTGATAAAGTGAAGGTTGATTTTTATAAAAAAAGGTTTGTACCTAATTATTGGTATTGGATATCACATGGAGAGAGTGATCCTCGTGTGGGTGGAGTGTTTGATATGCATTCAAGTACTTCTAATAGTTTACAATTGGGTAATGATGAACAGTTAAATAGATATCGAGATATGATTTTCGATACTATTGGCTCAGAGTTTGGGTTTCATTATGAACAAGATGTGGAGGAGCCTCCGAATATGGATACTCAAAAATTTTATGATATGTTACAGTCTAGCAACCATTATAGTCAAGATGTAATGATCACTCTAAGTTGTCAGTTACTACTAGATTATTAAGTATCAAATTAGAAGAAAATAGTTTTCAAATGTCATTTAATCAAATAGCGGGACTTATGAAAGAGACACATCCTCCTGATAATATAACCCCTCAAGATTTTTATAGAACGAAGAAATTAGTGTAAACTTGGCCTCACTGCTCAAAACATAGATCGTTGCATTAATTATTGTATATTATATTATGCTGAAAATAAAAAAGTTAAGGAATGTAAATTTTACGGTATACCTCGTTATAAAATACAAAAGATTCTTAACAGACAATATAAATAGATCCTCATAAAAAGAATGCATTATTTATCTCTCATTCTTAGGTTAAAGAGATTGTATGCTTCTATGAGTTCTACTCCACACATGAGATGCACTATGAGAATAGACAAGAGTCAAGGGTGTTGTGTTACCCATCAGATGGAAAAGCTTGGAAACACTTTGATCAAACATATCCTGATTTTGCAACTAAATCACGAAATGTCAGGTTAGGCTTGACTGTGTGAACAATAGAAAAAGGGTGGAACATACTGAAAAGGAGATTAACGCAAATAATAGATAACTGCGTGAGCTGCTTGCAAAGATAAACTTTCAGGCATCTCTCAATTTTCAACCATCTCTTTCACAACCATCTACTTTCTAGTCATATCAGACTTGTCAGGCACCAATACCACAGTATACGCCTTTAAACCAAGGTAGAGATGATGATGATATTGAGGAGGAGGAGGAGGAGGCAGAGGACAACAATGACTAGATTTATTTACTTGCTCTGCTAGATTTCTATTTTATTCATGCTATGCTGAAGATTATTCTCAGGATAAATATTTTGTAAATATCTGACTATTATTATATTTTAGCTTTTTGATCTGCATTTAGCTGACAGTAGAGTTCTTTATAATCGATCACAAAAATGACACTCTCTTATTATCTCACTAGCTTTATATATTATGTTGATATCACTTATTTTTGCTGCAGATAATATGTTCAAAGGTCTGTCGGCTGAACTACCTAACAAAAAGTTTAGATAGCCCATGATTATGATACATTTCGCACGAGGTGTGCTAAATAACTGATACATTTGGCACGCGATATGTTATGGTCTCTTTTTTTTATTCTCATATGATGTCTTAAAGCTGATAGATGTCGATAGATTTTGATTGCTATATTCTTATGATTGCCTTCTTATTTTTTTTAATAATTATCCGAACTTAATTAATGAATATTAAAAAAAATTGCTCTACAGATTGCTATGGATTTTTTTTCTTGTTCCCATATGATGTTTTAAAGCTGATGGGTGCCAATGGGTTTTGCTTGCTATATTCTTGTATATGGTTGCCTTCTTATTTTTTCTGATGATGATCCAAACTTAATTAATAAATATTGAAGAAAATAGCTCCACAGATTGTTATGGGCTATTTTTCTTATTCCCATATGATGTCTAAAAGCTGATGGATGCCGATAGATTTTTGTTGCTATATTCTTATGGTTGCCTTCTTATTTTTTCTGATGATTATCCAAACTTAATTAATGGATGTTGAAGGGAATAGCTCCATAGATTGCTATGGGCTCTTTTTTTATTTTCATATGATATTTAAAAGCTGATAGGTGCTGATGGATTTTGATTGCTATATTCTTATGGTTGCCTTCTTATTTTTTTTAATGATTATCCAAATTTAATTAATGGATATTGAAGAGAATAGCTCCATAGATTGCTATGAGCTCTTTTTTTTGTTCTCATATGATGTCTTAGAGTTGATGAGTGCCGATGGATTTGCTTACTATATTCTTATTATTGTCTTCTTATGTTTCTGATGCTAATCTAACTTAATTAATGAATATTGAAGGGACTGGCTCCACAGATTGCTATGGATTCTTTTTTTTATTCTCATATGATGTCTTAAACCCAATTAGTATCAATGGATTTTGATTGCTATATTCTTATGTTGGCCTTCTTATTTTTTTTGATGATGATCCAAGTTTAATTGATGGATATTGAAAGGAATGGCTCTACAGATTACTGTAGCCTCTTTTTTTTATTCTCATATGATGTGTTAAAACTGATGGATGTCGTTGGATTTTGCTTTTAGCTTACAGTAGTGGAGTTCTTTATAATCGAAAGTAAAAATGACACTCTCTTATTACCTCACTAGCTCCATATATTATGTTTGTATCACTCTTCTTGCTGCAGGTAATACTTTGAAAGGTATATCGGTTGAGCTATCCAACAAATTTGAAGGCAATTGCAAAATATGATATATTTGGCACGAGGTATGCTAAACAAGTGATATATTTGGTATGAGGTATGCTTTGGACTTTTTTTCTTATTCCCATATGATGTCTTAAAGCTAATCGGTGCCGATGGATTCTGTTTACTATATTCTTATGGTTGTCTTCTTATTTTTTTTATGATGATCCAAACTTAATTAATGGATATTGAAGAAAATGGCTCTAAGATTGCTATGGGCTCTTTTTCTTGTTCCCATATGATGTCTAAAAGTTGATGGATGCTGATAGATTTTAATTACTATATTCTTATGGTTGCCTTCTTATTTTTCATGATTATGATCCAAACTAAATGGATATTTAAGGGACTAGCTCCATAGATTGCTATTGGCTCTTTTTTTTATTCTCATATGATGTCTTAAAGTTGATGGATGCTGATGGATTTTGATTAATATATTTTTATGATTGTCTTCTTATTTTCTTTGATTATGATCCAAACTTAATCAATGAATATTGAAGAAAATGGCTCCACAGATTGCTATGGTCTCTTTTTTTTATTTCCATATGATGTGTTAAAGTTGATGGGTGCCATTGGGTTTTAGTTTTAATTAACAGCAGTGGAGTTCTTTATAACTAAAAGCAAAAATGATACTTTTTTATTATCTCACTGGCTCTATATATTATGTTGGTATCACTCTCCTTGCTATAGATAATATTTTGGAAGGCATGTCGACTAAGGTGCCTAACAAATTTGAAGGTAGCCTATTATTATGATATATTTGGCACAAGTTATGCTAAACAAATGATATATTTGGCACGAGATATGCTATAGGCTAATTTTCTTATTCCTATATGATGTCTTAAAGCTGATGGATGTCTATAGATTTTGCTTGCTATATTCTTATGGTTGTCTTCTTATTTTTTCTAATAATGATTCAAACTTAATTAATGGATATTAAAGAGAATGGCTCTATAGATTACTATGGTCTCTTTTTCTTATTCACATATAATGTGTTAAATGTGGTGGGTACCGACTTAATTACTTGGGGAGCACTTGTGTTGCACTGGCTTTTTATTCATCTTTCACTACCAAGGAGTTTTATAGCTTACCAATTGGAATGGGTGTTGATACTTTGGCCTCTTATGCCTTTGTTGCTTTTTGTTTCCTATTTATGTTATTCATCTTTAGTATTTTCAGGCTGTGTAACTTTGATCTAATATTTTACTTTTATTATGAGGGGATTTAAGTATGTTTTGGCTTTTTTTATATTGAACTTTGTAATTTAGGACAGGTTGCTTGGTTTTGAATGATGGATGCTTGACAGACGTTGCTTGATTCTATTAACTTTTAATGGATTTACAGATCTTGTAACAGAAAAAAATTAATATAAATTTTAATTTATTTTTTTTCTGACTCAACTTTAGCGATTGATTTTATGGTCGATATATTAATTAAAAAATTTTTAAATAATTAATAATTAATTTTGTGATCGATTTTATTAATAAAAAAATATTTCAATAAAAATAGTGACCATTTTGCGATCGATTTTCAAGTCAATTTTAATTTAATAATTTTTAATAAATATAACGATCGATTTTGTAATCAATATAAAAATAAAAATAATACAATAAAATTTGCAACCTATTTTACTATCAATTTTTTAAATAAAAAATATTTTATAAAAATTAGAGATCGATTTTGAGACCGATTGTTTTTACGATCGATTTTGTGATTGATTTGATAAATACAAGATATTTCAATAATATTAGCGATCGATTTTGTGATCAATTTTTAGATCGATTTGAATTTAATAATTTTTAATAATATAATGACCAATTTTGCAACCGATATGT
Organism: Elaeis guineensis; assembly: GCF_000442705.2. Taxonomy (NCBI): domain Eukaryota; kingdom Viridiplantae; phylum Streptophyta; class Magnoliopsida; order Arecales; family Arecaceae; genus Elaeis; species Elaeis guineensis. Next base: position 146,434,912 of record NC_025993.2, read on the forward strand.
AAAATTTGTGATTGATTTTGTGGTTAATTTTTAAAAAATTATGTCTAAAAAAATTAGTGATCGATTTTGAGATCAATTTTAAATTTTAATAAATTTAGTGATTGATTTTGCAATCAATTTTAAAAATTAAAATATTTTAAAAATTAAATTACGATCACATTTGTGACTGATTTTTTAAATAAAAAATATTTTTAAAAAATAGTGATCGATTTTTTTTAATTCTCGACCGGTAGATTGGTTGCAATATTGAAAGTAATATTTTACTTTCAATTGCTAAATCAGTCATAAAATTTTAATTAATTTTTTTATTTTTTGCTCACTAAATCGGTCGTAAAACTTTGCGATTGAAAAAATTGATCGCAAAGTATTTGTGATCAGGATTTTTGCAACCAACTTTAATAGGTTGCAAAATCGGCTGCAAAATATATTAATGATCGATTTTTGCTATTTAGCAATCGATTTGTAGATCTCTAAATCTCTATTTTCTTGTAGTGATCCTCTCATTTTTTTACTTTCTATGTCCAATAAGCCTTACAAGGAGATAGGGAAAGAAAACCAGCTATGCAAGAGGATGTGGGATGTGAATTCAAATAATACTTCTGACCAACTTTTTTGGATGAGATCTTGAGTTGTTACAAATAGTATTGGAGCCAACCTATCCCATACCCATATTGGCTAAAAAGAATTGCAGCATGGGTTCATTGGAGTTGACCACAGGCTAATCTATCATTTGTAAATAGATTTGTATGGATTTTGACCTTTAATTTGATGAGAAATCCAGTTTAAATGGAGAAAGTATGTGAAAATCTGTGTGGGTATGTATCTAGTTCCATATTAACTATTCATTGAAAAAATTTTAGATACGAATACAGGACTAAAAACTTTAAATAATATCTTCATAATAATTTTTTTAGATGAGATCTAGAATTGTTACAAGAGAATAACTCTCCTCATCTATCGAGGATCTTTTATCTTTTATTTCTTCTTTATGATCTATTACATTTGGTAGGTTTGTAGGCAGTACTTTTTTAGGATGCGTTTGTATTTGTTGTGAGTTTCCATGTATATCTATGGAACAAAAGATTTATCAGATATCATTTATCTTTCAGGTACTTTATAATTTTTAGAGTTCCAATTTTTGGATAACATAATTTAGCATCGCTCTTATGAGATCTTAATTACCATTAACATGGCAGGTGGTAGAATCAGATTTTATTAAACCAATCTAATAAAAATAAATTTATGTAAACTAAAAAATAAAATATTTATGATATAACAAATAGTGTTCGTATGATTAACCACATAACATAAACCGCTATTGAGTCAGTAACATTATTTTCTTCCTAATAAACATAGGTCACCTCAAAAGAATATAAAATAGAAACCGTTCTCCAAAAGTCCTGAATCAAAGGATGGAAACTGATTTTGGAATTGATGAATTTGACAGCCACCCAAATAAAGTCAACGACTCTTCTTAAAAAATAATTCATCCTCTGATGATTGATCACATACAATAGTTCTTTTCATGCTGCACTCAGCTCAGCCATTAAAATTACTATCTCAGAAAACTATCACCACCCACAGCATCAATGCACCTTTTGTACTTATGATAACAAAATTCATCATATTTTATTTATTTAGAACACTGCCATCAAAATTAAATTTGAGACACTAGTGGGCGACGGCTCCCAAATATAAATATATATATATATATATATAAAGCAAGCCACATGTGTGATTTCCATCATAATTGTCATTGCCCAGCTTGTATTTTGAAAGAACGACTTATGATCATAGAAGTATTGAGTTAAAATTCCCCAAGTCAATAAAGATTCATAAACCATACAATAAAAGAATCCATGTTATTTATTCATCAAATCGGTCAAATATTACATAGTATCCTGGCACACACAAAAAAAAAAAACAGGCATAACAGAAAAGAAAGAAAAATCATATAACGCTATAACGAACATCACTCAACTGCCCATATCAAGGATCCAAAACCCACAACAAAAATCTAGCGGAGAAGAGGAAAGGAGCGAGGAGAGAGAAGAAGAGAGAGCAGCAGACGACCACAGCGGAGGCCGGCGTTCCGCCCGCCGCTCCGGCCAGCGGCGACGGCGCCGAAGCCGGCGCCAGATCCGTTTCGATCTCCTGCGCCACTGCTGCTACCACCAAAACGAGGAACGCCACTGCCACCTCCGAGAAGCTTACTCGCGCCATTAGTAAGCGATGGGATTTGGCTCTGCTTGGGGACTGGTTCCAATGGCGGAAGGGGGCCGACCGTTTAAAGAGGTTAGAAAGGAGAGAGTGGGTCCCACCACCTGATGGGGACCAGCTGTGAGCGGGGACAAGTTTCCGAATCCGCGGTCGGTTTGCGCGTCGCGTGCCGCTGCTTTTCTACTTGATTTCCACGCGTGGCGTCCTTCGTGACGCGTAACGCAAACGGGGGGAATGGGATGCGAGACTTCGACTCGAAGAAATGAGGAGATGCCGGCGAGATTCACTCTAGACAACGAAGCTCATTGATGTGATCTTGAGATTCTCTGGGATATGAGACTTTTGTTTTTTTTTGCTCGTACAGAGATCCCACATATTTTTATTTTATTAAAATTTTCTGCTCCGATATATCTCTGGATCAATTTCGATGATAACTAGACGTCGGATTCATGATCCGCAAACTTGCATCTAGATTTGTAATAGTTGAGGCAATCATCCCCTTGAACCTACCGTTCCGAATGTTGGCAAATCCTGCAAAACGATCATCTAATCATTGAAGATGACGTCGTGATCGTGACGGTGATGGTTTGGATCCGGTAGCGAGGGCGGGGGGATGAATAAGCGGCGGATTAGATCGCTGTATTTGTTTTAGAGTACTTTGGAGACATATTATGGATGGATTTGAGGATGGCTCGAAGATCTCTCCAAATATTTTGTTTTTCGACTTTCCTTGATATATTCATTTGTACGAGTGATCTGCTTTTATACAAAAATAAAAGAAAAAAAATAATCCAACGATCTAGGAATATCATGGATCCCATATTTCAAAGTTGTGCTTAAGGATCGATTGGAAGTGAAATGAGTGCAAGTCAGATCTGATCATATCTATAACACTGTACTAAGTTTTTTTTTTTTTTCCCTGATAAACTACTCAGTTCAAATCTAAAGTAAACCCAATTAGTCCAACGAACATATGTGCGATGCTAAAATTCAAAGATGGGTGGATGGAGATGGGCTTCAACTTTTATAGATACCAATATATTATCAAATTATGATAAATGGATGGTTTTAATAATCAAATTTCTATAACTTATCAAACTACGAACTTTAATGATCATCAATCATTAATACTGATGTTATTTATATTTCTCGTACATTGAGTTACAAATTTAATGAGATCGGGCACATTAATATCAGCATATTATACTAATATCTACATGTGAAATGCAAAATTCTGATTAAATTGGACTTTGCTGGGCTACTCCGATCCTATCTCTTTTGAGAAGAGATGCGAAACATAGACCCAGGAGGCAGGCACAAGAATATAAAAATGTAAGCAATTACATATCACAAATATTATTCTACACAATAAATATACATCGTTGATAATATGGTCAAGTTTTGAATTTGGGTTTAGCCTGATGTAGAAACCAAGCCCAATCAAATACAATGTGGGCATCTTTTTGAAATCCTTCACCCAATCTAAACCCTATAAATATTGATCAATTCCCATTCTAAAAAGGAAAAAAAAAATATACATGCACAAATTAATTGATTAAACTTGCTGTCAAAATTACCGCATGTTGCTGCTACGAAAATGATTCATTGTCTACCATTTGTTATGCCAGTCACTTCTTTATATGATGGGGCTCAACCTTTACGATGGGACTCAAAGAAAATAGATTGCCATTCTAAATGCTAAGAAATGACAGGAGACTTTATGATGGGGTTCAATTTTTACGACGTAATTCAACCACAAACGAAAGTAAAAATGCTTCGTCCAACGGTGTAATTGGTGTGGTAAATAACAGAAAAGATAATATTAAAGTTTGAATATAGGAGTTTGAGCAATCAGTACTTATGCTGACTTCTTGCCCAAGGCTTATGCAAGGGAGCCTTCCTTTCTACAGTTTCAAGTTTGATTCCATGAAATAGGTAAGATAGTATGATCCGATTATGGTAGGCCGTGATTATTATAACAATGATCCTTTTTGGATGTGCTTTTGCGCATCGTGTAGTGGTTCTATGTACGGTGCCACCTCCAAGTGGAAAGTTTTCTACTCTATTGGTGATTGGTTAATTTGTCATGTATTTTTTTTTTTTTTTTGGTAAGAATTTTTCATGTCTTTGTTTATTAATGCTGGAACGTATGTGGTCTTTGAATGCTAAATCTTGATGGCATCTCAAAATACATATGTTGTGATGTACGAAACTATATTCGAGCAATAGAACATCAGCTTACCACAGGAAAAAAAAATTAAATAAGATTTTTTTAAGAAAAATTCTTTTCAATAAAATAATTTTAAAACTATAGTTGACATTGCCACTCAAATCTACAAACAAATGCAAGTAGTGGGATGCGATTTTTTTTTTTTTTTTTTTTTGGGAACCAGGGCAAGAGGAAAACTAGTCAAAATTGATGAAGGCAAGACTCAAATTAGATCATTGTTACTAACCTTACAATGATTTTACCAACTACATAATTAGTCAACAGTCTTTCTGGCCATGTTTGTTGACCCCTTTGGCTACCTGATGAAAGAATAGATGATGTGGCTACAAATCTCACCGGTTGCAGTCCGAGAAATCAATATTTTAATAATTAAATATGGATTAATGGAAAAATTAAATGTAATAATGCATTTGTGGTGAGATAGATCCAACTGGAGAAGAAAATTTACCTTAATAGATCTCACTGAGAGGAATTAGATAACCTGAGCCCTTAATGCTAAGATAAATAGGTTCCCTATTGAATATGGTTAGAGAGGAGGGGAAAGTCAAGCATAATAGTTAATGATTGGATCTACTTTTTATTTTTCATATGACCATTCTATTTCATTTATTTTTAGTGAAGATAAGGTTGGTAGATACTTTCGAGTTACACCAATTGACTTCCAAATTCACTAAACTAGGGGCTAAATTGATCAGGGAGTTTAGGTCTATATTCTCTTTCTAACCTATCCAGCCTACTGAAGAATTGGGTTGGCTTTGAGTTTGAGTCCGGCATTAAAATTACTATTAAGACCTATCAAGTTTGGGGTTGGCAGGAGTTTGGGTCATACTGAGTTTGCGGTTGGAATTATAACCTGTACGTGACTTTGCCCTGGCAACTACCTACTTAGTTGACTCATAATTAGTTGGCATGATCTTTTGTTAGGATAAAGAATTTATTCTCGTGTATATAATTATGGTACCGCCGGGCATATCTTCCTTCCATGAGTCGAGAAATCTATTACTTATCTTTTATTTACTAAGAATAATTAATTGCCTTGTTATGATCTTGGAAGACTTGTCATCCAATTATGGAGAGCTTCGTATCAAAGAATTAATATGCACATAAGAACCATGTAGCCTAAAAATATATATAATACCTTACAGATATTTTATTCCAAGAATATCCACCACAGTTCACAAAATTAAATCAAATAAATCGCCCATGCAGCCCTTTTTCTTTTCTTTTCTCCTTTCCTTTCTTTTTTTCAAGCCGAAGCAATATAGTAGGACAGAAATTAGCAAAGCAGACCGGGAACACAATATAAGACGGTTTTGAAAAAAAAAGGAAACAAAGGTTAAAATATCCTCAACAAATGAGAATTGTTATTCCCCCCATCTTAATTTCCACATGGATGGTCTTGCTCTTTCTATCTCCTTGCAAGACCTACTGCAATTAGAAGGCGAAGAAGGAGAGGACGGAAGCCCCGATCATGACGCCAATTGCAAGGGTGACCTCAGAGGCAGCGCTGGTGGCAGGGCTGGGTGCTGGGGCATCAGCGGCCAAGGCGGCGGTGGCTGAGGCAGCGGCGATCAGGACGGTGCAAGCAATCTTTCTCATCTCCATTGCAGCGGCGGTGGATAGCAAGAGTGCAGAAAAGAGGGGAAAGAGATCAGTCTTAGAGTTTGTTGCTTCTTCTTGTTTATGCACTTGAGGAATGGAGGGAGGAGGTGGAGGGGTTTTATAGCGGGATTTGGTGGTTCGGATGGTTGATTTAAACTTCAAACAGTTTAGGTTCTTTTGGCCTTAAATTATCGTAGGTTTTTGTTAATGGTGGGTGGTGGGGATGTATTGAGGGGGTTCTCGATCGGTGCGTTTATGTGCATGGAGACGGGTATTCGTCAATCTCGGGCACCACCTTTCTCAAAAATACCGGCCCTAGACCAGCCTGGAGTTAGGTGATCAGTGATTTGGGCCACCTTGGAGGGTGACAGTCCAGGGCAGTTTCGAGATTTTTTAGAACAAAATAGTGGTCATTATTGCAAAACATTATAATGGTACTCTAGACAAGGGGAGATGGAATATTTAATAACAGAAAAATAAAATACCATGATAAATAACAAATAACCTTGATAATGACAGTTATATTTTTCTCTGTTATTATATAAAACTTTTGAGGAAAATGGAGGACAAATCCGGCCACAAGTCTCTGTGGTTATATATAATATAACTAAGAGAATCTGGAACCATTATAACAGCGATTATAGTATAATATTGACTGTTTTTTAAACCTTGCTCTGTAAGGATCAATGGACACCGCAACAGAACACCGTCCAAATCATGAGCCCGCCCTCGCCCTTTATGCCGTGTGTATTTGCATGCTTCAACACGCCTCGCTCCTACGTCGTCTCATTATATATTTAGGACATAAGACTAATATATAAGACTAACACAATGATATCTTCCTAATCCTGAACCATTATTCGGCACAGTGATAAGGTGACTGGCATTATAAGGACAACGTAACCTATGCACTGTTGCAGTCCATGATCGGACCCATTACTGCCCTTTTTTTATAAGGAGACCTACTACTGATAGCCTGGAATACAGATTAAGGAAAGTTTTGCCGGTGTGCATATAGGTCCGATGGCAACTCCAATTTAGTGCTGCTTAATGATCGCAATAAGTGGACATTGGAAAGTTTAGCTGGAGGCGTACGTAGATTAGGAAGGAAGGAAAGAACGCCAGGAAGTTATGTTAAAAAATCAGAAAAACAACTAAATTTTGACCGCTGATACGTGTAGTGCCCGAAAGATGACATTATTTCTTCTATTATTAGTTTTCACAATATATAAGTACCAAGTAACATACAAACAAGAGTAAAATTTGTAAATTGCTGATAATTCTTAATCATTTCATTTGCTTGAGAATAGTGAAATAGTCATGATTTAGAGAATCTCACAACAGTGGATGTATATTGATCAATACTTGAATACAACCTGTACATGTGAAATTAATTGGAGTATTAAGTTATTCTCCGTGCACTGCATGATGAATTCCTCTGCAACAGTTGCTCATTTTCTTTGCTCCCTTCTTGCGTCCTTCGAAGTGGTTCTAACTTCCATTTGAGGCCATGATCGGATGCCACTTGTACGCAATTGCGGAAAAACCACAGAAAGGAAAGAGGGAAAAAAAAAACATATAATTAGGAGATAGTATTTTTTTAATGGCTGACCCACAGGACAGCTACTATCCTGCCAGCCAATAAGCATCTCTAGGTAACCTAATTTCCAGCACCAAGCGCATGAACAAAGCTGGCACCACCAAATATGTCAGCTTTGTGCTCTGCTAAATTCCGATCCACCCTCTCTCCATCTCTAACAAAGGGCCTAGACGTTTAAATGCCTATTTCCATGCACATGAGAGCACGTAAAACACCCTCTCAAGTCTCAACAAATTGCCACCACAAAGCACCTAACAACCACCCTAATATAATCAAAGGCCACGAAACCTTCGACCGTTTAAAGTACGCATCCCAACTACCAAAGCCACCTATAAAACCCCCTCCACCTCCTCCTATTCCCTCCTCAGGCCTGTAAACAAGGAGGAGCAACAAACCCATTAACACACTCTTTCCCATTTCCTCTGCGCATACCAAAGGTGGTCTCCGGCCAAATTCCGCCACCCGCAATGGAGATGAGGAAGATTGCCTGCGCCGTCCTGGTCGCCGCCGCCTCGGCCACCACGGCCTTGGCTGCTGATGGCCCGGCTCCTGGCCCCGTCAGCGCCTCCTTTGATGTCACCCCTTCTATTGGTGCTGTGATCGGAGCCTCTGTCCTCTCCTTCTTCGCCTTCTACTTGCAGTAGGCCTCACAAAAGGAAAGAAAGAGGAAGATGTGACTTGATCTTTTATCGTTTGTTCCTCTCTCTCTTCTTGTATTATTGTCCCTGTGCTACTGTTTTCTCCTCCCTGCCACATTATTTGGATTTGAGAGAAGTGTTGGATGGAATTTATATGGATTTAATTTGCATATTTTTGTTGGGTTTTTATATGGAATACAAGACCCTTAAGATAGTATCTATGTTGTTGAACTTCGCTACATTTATTTGGTTTTCAGACAAATACTGTAATGCTCTACCCTATATTTTCTGACGGGTACCTTGATGATGCGATCGATGTTTCACAGGCTCACAGCGTTTCCCTTGCGATATATTAACTTCTATCGACACGGCAATTTCTCAACAAATACAGTGAGCCAATACTCACCAAAAAAAGGCTGCTGCTAGAAGGGTGTGTCACAGTCTTTGTTAAATCGGATCACGTTTAGGTCCAAAGATTGATCCGTCCAACCAGCCTCAACACATGCCAATGTTGGCAACGCAATCATCACAACCTCACCAAACATTACTCATAATTATATTATATCATCAAAATAAAAGGCTTATAATTCTATTATGAAATCAAGTTCCAGCTAATGTAATTGGTTGAGTTTTTGAGGTTGATGACAACAACCGAAACCCATGCTATTATCAATTTTAGCTGGAATTTCATCCATTCCAGTTCTTTTTTTTTTTTTATTTTATTTTTAAAAGGGACTATTATGAACATCCAACCATGCCCAGCCATACCCTGCGCCTGTTCTAATGGGCATCTTTTAATTCAACATGTCAAGGATTTTCAGTACAATCTAGCTTCTAAAATCAACACCCATGCGTTATTTCTACTGAATCCAAGGAGATATGGACCTTTTCTACCTCGTTATCACCACAAATTGACAAGCAAGGTATCGTATTTCTGCTAATAAATTTTCTCATCTTGCTATAATTAATTGCCCGAATGGCTTTGCCCGCTCGTATACCTTGAGCGGCACTGATTCTTCTAACGATCCTGCATTCCGGTTTTGACAACATTGCATCGCCCGCATACACATACAGGACGGCCTCTCGGTTGGACAGTCCCTCTGGGATTTTAATTCTTAAAATTTTAAAAAAAAATTTCATGACTCTATTAATGGTCTATTTAATGAACAACAAATGTCTGAAAAATCTTGCGGCAGTGACAGACGGAGGAAAAAAATCAGAGCGGCGCGGAAAATCAGAGCGGCGGTGCAGCGGAGAAGAAAAGAAAAAATTTAAAAAATAATTTTTTTATCGAACGATCTGATGATTGATTCTATTTTAATTTTGATATAATTTTATTTTATTATTACCGACGTCAAGAGCTACAAATTGAGTAGTTCTGATTTTTAAAAAATCTTCACCATAAATTATTTCAAATATCTATAACTGATGAGATCTGCTCTTTGTTCCTATTTATCGTTGAAATACATCTTATTGATGATGAATATTTTATTATAAAAATCAAGATTTAGTTTTGAAGATGTATTTGTACAGCCTAGAGAAAATCTTCAGTAATTTCATTATTTTGTATAGTGAAAGATTCACAATATAAATCTGATGTCCTTACACTTAGTTTTATTTATATTTGCTGGATTTGATATTGTTGAATTATTATCTATTTTAATTAATAAATAAGAAGTAGAATTTATTCTAGACATAATTGTGTTTGTAGCCCCAACAACTAGTATCAAAGCGCTCTGGTTAGACAATCAGTGTGGTTTATGCTAGTTAAAATAGAAAATAAATCCAGTATGGTCAAATTAACTTCATCGAATTATTCCTTGTAGAGGAGGAGGATGGAGGATTTGTTATATTGTCGAGAGTTGTTTGAGCCAATTGAATTACAGGAAAAAATATCGAATAATGTAAAAATCGATTAATGGAATTAAAAAGTTGAACAAAAAAGTCATGATTATGATCAGACAGTAGATTGATGTGAATGTAATCCATAATATTACTACAGAAATAGATGCTTATCAGGTTTGGAAGAAACTGAAGGATATGTATCAGCGGAAGAATACATAAAATAAAGCTTATCTGATCAGAAAACTTTTGAACTTGAAGTACAATGATGGGCAAAATGCTTTAGAGCACTTGAATAATTTTTAAGAGATCCTGAATCAATTAGCTACGATGAAACTGCTTCTTGATAATGAGGTGCAGGCATTAATCTTACTGAGTTCCTTACTAGATAATTGAGAGACATTGATGGTGACGCTAAGTAATTCTACTACTAATGATAAACTTATCCTAACTATAGTAAAGGACAGTATATTGAATGAAGCAAACGGACGAAAGAAGCAAGATTTGACAGATACAAATTCTGAGGCATTGGTTATAGAGCAAAGGAGGAGAAGCAAGAATAGACTCTCCTACAGCAAAAAAGATAGTGAGTCCCTGATAGAAAAGATAAGGAAAAATCCAAATGCTGGTCAAAATCTAGAAAGGGTGTCCCTTGCTACTATTGTAACAAGTCAGGACATTTTCAGAGAGAGTACAGAAAGTACAAGAGAGATCAGAATAAAAGTGCTGAAAAAAAGAAAAGACATGGAGTATAACTACAATTGCATTTGATGATGAGATCGTAATTGCCTGTGATGATGAGTGTATTAATCTCACATGCTAGGAACCTAATTAGATAATGTTAGATATGTACCCTAGAAGTCAATTATTGACTGACATATTTTGTAATTTGAGGATTTAATCTTGTACTTGTAATATTCTTATTATTAATAAAGAATTTTTTATTCCAATCATGTTTATATATCCATGATTTGTCCTAAAAATTAATAAAGATGATTTTGTATATTCTCAAAGTGTTGAGAATTTGAAACATATATTATTAGTGGTTAGTTTCTAAATGCTCCCAATCAAAGAATTATCACAGAGGATAGTGATCAATCCATTCGAGATTGGTGCATGGTTCCTTGTGAGCAGATAAGTCTCAAATCTATAGTGTAGGGATACTAAGGTGAAGGTGCGGGTGGTTGTTAGAGAACAACTTGTACTGAGCGTGACCATCATGAGAAACCACTTGAATGTCTACTCACTCATCAGTGATTATCTCGATGCTGCAGTGGTGTGAGTGATCCTTTGATCTATGATGTCATCAACTATTCACAGCGAGGCTACTAAGTTTGACTGCACATTCTCTTGGTCCTTTGTCATTCGGATCCTTGCTGTGTATGTTGGTTACAGTAGATTCAGATTCGCTGTTTAGAGTAGAATACACTTAGATGGAATCTATCGATCTTGGTAGAAAAAGAGTTCTATACGATTTACGAGACTGAATTCAGAAAGTCTTTGACCAAAGCAAATGTCAATACTGGAAAAGAGTTTCTACAAAATTCACAAATGAACTCGAGTCGAGCCAATCTTGCATATGACTGACGATAGGATCCGATGAGTTTTTCATAACCTCCATCAAGTCGAGATTCACAACAGAAGAACTGAATCATATGATAACTGCACCTAAGAGTTTATATTTTTATTCTACTGGATTGCCACTACATACTATTAGGTGTCACTGGTGGATTGTAAGACTCATCGGACGTCATCTTGATGATCGATGATCTTCGAAGGGTAAAGTTCAAATTGTTTCAACCTATCGAAAGGAGTTTTGATGATATTGTAATGGAGATTACAATATATCTTACTACCAGATAGAATAGAACCTGTGGGGTCACACATTAAGGGATTTAATCTTGAATTTATCAATTAGACTTGTGAAGTTCTAATTGGGTTAGGACTTATTGAAATCCTATTGGGTTTAAAAGAACCTTGCTAATACATGGTTAAATCCAATTCTTCTTTGGACTTCGATTAGATCAAGTCCATAACTTTAAACCTTACCTAAATTCCATTTGGGTTTAGCTGGGCCCCTAATTATGAGCCCAAGAGGATTGGATTAGGTCAATGAGTTGGCTAAATTATCTCCTCATTATCTCCTCATAGTGTGTAAAATTATTGGAAAGAAAAGATGGTGCAATCCTCCCTTTTTAGCAGGACAAAGGGGCACCAACCTCTTAGATGGCATGAGGATCAGAGAGAGGGGCCCGTCTCCTCTTTTGGCTAGGCATGGAAGGAAAGAGAGAGAGAGGGGCCACACCCCCTCTCTTGCATGAAAACTCTAAAAAGGGGTGCTAAGGATTGGCGCCCCAATTATCTATCCTTTTTTATGAGGGGTGCCCACTCAGTCTGTCTTATCTGATTGGGATGCCCCATCTGCTTACCAAAAGAGAAGATGATCTTTCTAATTAGATTTGATTTTTTTGAAAAAAAAATTAGATTAAAAGGTAAGAGATCTTATAAGATAAGATCTAACCTTTTTAGCGGATAATGATTTGGAATCAAAAAAGATCTATTTAAAGAGATGGTCTCCTAAGATTTCTTAATTATTAAATTTTGAGAATTCAAAACTCCTCCTCTCTCTCCATGCCTCATCCTCTCTCCCTCTTCTCTTTTCCACACCCAAGGGTTGGACGTCCATCTTTCTACATGCTAAGAGTTAAGGAGGCTTTCTTCTACAGTGAGGAATGAGGAGAAAAAAGGATGCTGTTCAAGAGTTGAGCTCGCAGTCAAGTTCAAAGAGTTGATCAAAATTTTAAAAGACTAAGATTCTACTTGAAGAAGAAAGATCTACCATGAGAAGAAGAATTCAAGATTGATCCTAGTGGATACCTGTAAAGATCGGATACGTGTGCGGCTCGAGGATCTTCGGATCTAAGATCATCGGTAGCATTGTGTTTCAATCCGTACAAAGATATTGAGATTTGATCTCATCTTTATTTTTATTTTTAGATTATATGCATGTCTTTATTCTTAGGCTCGGGTAGGATTAGATATGATCTGATGTATGTAGGGGTTAAAAGGTTTAATCTAGTTATTGTCCACTACTATTCAAAAGATTATTGAAATCTATGCATGCTACCCATCTGATTTTCTAACAGTGATATTCGAGCATGATTTTTAAGACACATATAATCTGATTATTAGTCTTAGATCTGAAAGTTTTGTCGATTTAAAATTGATCTTGTGCTGGTATAGGATTTATCCTCTATATTGAAAAGATTGTCCTAGCATAAGATTGATCGATTTTGAAAATTATTTTTAAAATAATTAAATCAATCTTTTAGATCTAAAAATTGGCATATATGATATATCTTATTTCATATTTAGATATGAAATTAGAATGATTAAATGTTCGCATTGAATTGGTATAAAGTTGTCCTGGTATAGGGTTTACCTCCTATATTGAAAAGATTGTCCTAGTTTGATGTGAATCGATTTTTAAAAAAATATTTTTAAAATATTTTAATCATTATTTTAGATTTAGTTTTACATATATTTGATATGTATAATTTTTATTTTAGATCTAAAATTTAATATATATGTGATATATGTTTATAGTTTAGATCTAAAACTATATATATATATGATATATGATATCAGGTTTAGATCTAAAACTGTTTCAAGATCATAAGGCACTGATGCATGCAATGAAACATAATCTAAAAAATATTTTTAAAATTTAAAAATTATATTTTTGCATATGAATATAGATTGAACAAATTAAGTCTAGTGATCAAACTACAATTAGGATCAATTGATTAGATCAAGCTAAAATCCATTGTCGATTTTGAGCAGTTGATTGAACCTAATCAATGGATGATTAAGATTAGATCAAAGGGGTACAAAGTTAAATTTAATTATAATTGATCGCATCGATTCACATTTTGATGTGAGTTGATTGACTCAAGACCTAATTTGGCTCAGTGGTTAGGGCCCATTTCAATACCTGATCGATTCTAATCGATCAATTTGGTGTCTAAGACAAGTATCTAGATGATGGTTATTTAATTAATTTCATTGTCTGATCTGACTAATTTGTTAGTGTCTAAGAAAAGTAACAGGAGAATCTCCACTCATCTTAACTTACTTGATCATTTTGGGAGATTCAATTTCGCACTAGGTTGCTTGACTCGAGTTCACCCATGCCGACTAGGCTGGTCAAATATATGGATGTGTTGATCTAAATTTGATCAGTCAGATGTCATATCTGCTGATTTAGAAGAGACCTAAATCTAAATCTCCTCACTAAATATTAAATCTAGAGGTCTTTCATCATTGTAGAAATACGGGTGCCTTCCTGGTATTGATCATTTTCGACTAGTTACAATGATTCGGTTGCATCAGAAAGATACAATTATTCTATTGGCATTTGATGCCCTAGGGCAGAGATGAGGCTAGATCCAATAACTATTAGGTGAGGATCCTAATGACGGCTTTACGTCCATGGGTGAATGATGGATCTAACTTAACTAAGAAATATGACAATAACTGTTAGGTGAGGCCACAGGACTTAGAGACCAAGCCCACTGCATCTTACTTAGTGAAGCAATGGATAAGGTGTTGTCCACTTATTGGTCTGTGCTCACCAATAATTGTTAGGTGAAGTGTGTATAGATTAATAGGACCGCAGTACCCATTTAAAATCAATCGCGTATAGATTTTTGTTTCTCCATCCAAAGAGTGTGGGAGATTCAAGAAAATAGTGAAAACCTTATTTATTTTTAAAATCTTTAGAACAAATATTTTATAAGTACAAATATCTAATTAAAAATTATTTTTTCTACAGATAACCATGTCGAGTGCCAATCCATTAGCTCGTATCCTCGATACCAATAGGTTGACCGATATAAACTACAAAGACTGGCTCTAAAATTTAAGAATCATTCTCAGTTCTAAGAAACTTATCCATATCCTTGATCAGGATGTGGCTGTGTTATCAGTTTGTCCATCCCCTGATCAACAAGCTGTACTTGAAAAATGGATGGATGAGGATAACAAGGGGAAGTGTTATATTTTAGCATCCATGTCCAATGATCTTCAGCGACAATATGAAGACATGAAGACTGTCAAAGAGATGCTGACTCATCTGCAAAAGTTATATGGTGAGCAGAATCGCACAGCTCACTTTAAAATCTCCTAGAGACTATTCAGAGTGAAAATACATGATTGGTAGTCCACAATGATGATTGTTTGACAATGATCAAGAACATCAAGGAGCTTTAGAAGCTTGGGATGAATATGGATAAGAAATTACAGGTAGATTTATTCCCCTAGTCTCTTCCTGATTCGTATGGATAGTTCATCATGAACTACCATATGAATAAAATTGATAGCACTTTGTCTGAATTACTGAACATGCTGGTAATAGCTGAGGGCACCATGAAAAGTTCAAAGGGTACAGTTCTGACTATGGAGCGGATTTTCTTTAAGAGAAATCTTCTTTTAATAAGAAAAAGAAGCCTACAAAGAAGCATACGAATGAGGCCAAGTCCAAGAAACAGGTTTCAAAGAAGGCTGACAATAAAGGAAAGTATTTCCATTGCAATGTCGAAGGCTACTGGAGAAGAAACTGTCCAGCCTACCTGATGACTGTCAAGCATAGGAAGAAGAATAGTCTTTCTGAAGGTACATCTGATTTGCTCGTTATTGAAACTAATCTAACGGTTTCTTCTTCTTGTAGTTGGATTCTAAATTTTAGTTCAAGTGCTCATTTATGCACTTCTATGCAGGATCTTGAAGAAGTAAGAGGACTGAGAAAAGGTGAGATCGATAGAGTAAAGGTTGCTACTATGGCCATCGAGATCTATCCTTTGCGATTACCATTAGGAATTAGTTTAATTTTGAAAGACTATTATTATATATCTGTAGCCAGTAAAAATTTAATTTTCATATCTGTGCTGGCACAAGATAACTATAATTTTTATTTCAATAAAGATATGTGTTCAATTTATTTTAGAAATAAAATTGTTACACATGCTTCCTTGATTGATGATCTTTATCATTTGCATATGGATGCGAGTGTCAATATTAACAAGCAAACTGTGAATGCCATAAATCTAAAAGACTTAAAGATAGGATTAGCCAAAAATATTTATGGCACGTTAGGCTAGACTATATAGGAGAGGACAAACTCAACAAACTGAAGAAAGATGGTCTTCTCAGACCATTGACTTTCGAGTTTTCCCTGATTTGTGAGTCCCATTTTCAAAAAAAAATGACCAAGCTGCCCTTTGGGGGATAAGAGGAACTGACCACTGAGATATTATCCCTGATACACATTGACATGTGTGGTCCATTCGATATACAAGCCAGAGGTGGCTATGTCTACTTCATAACCTTTATCGATGATTATTCACAGTATGGGTTTGTGTATTTGATACATCGTAAGTCTGAAACTTTTAAAAAGTTCATAAAATTCAAATATGAAGTAAAAAAATAGATCAAAAAATTCATCAAGATTCTTCGATCAGATCGAGGAGGAAAACACCTTAGTGAAAAATTTTGAAACTATCTCAAGATAATGGCATAGTCTTATAGTGGACACCTCCAGAGACACCTCAGCTCAACAGGATATCCGAAAAGAAAAATCGAACCCTATTAGATATGGTCCAATCCATGATGAGCTTTACAGACCTTTCTATCTTTCTCTAGAGATATGCATTACTTTCTGTGATTCATCTTTTGAATCGGATTCCCTCTAAATCCATTCCTACGACTCCATATAAGTTATGGCATGGTAAGAAACTAACTCTTGAGTATCTCAAGATTTGAAGATGTTCGATCCATGTCAAGCGACAGCAAGCAGATAAATTAGAGGCTAAATCTTTTAGGGCTCGCTTTATAGGATATCCTAAAAAAATTATGGGATACTACTTCTATCTTCCTGAGGATCACAATATAATTGTGAGCCATCATGCTATCTTTTTGAAAAAAGAGTTTATTCAAGATGGAGGCAGTGGGAGAAAGATTGAGCTCGAAAAAAAAATCTCAGAAGAGCATCGAGTCTATGAACCTGAACCCAGTAGTGAGCCAGTAGATATGGTACCTCCTCCACCTCATAGATCAAGTAGGATCTTCCGTCCTCTTGAAAGGTACTTAGATATTCTTACAAAGGATTTAGAGGAAGCGTTCCTTGTGGGAGATAAGAACATTAGGAATGATCTTAAAACCTATGAAGAAGCAATATTAGATATTGACACCAAGAAATAGATGGAAGTGATAAAGTCAGAAATTGACTCCATGCATTCCAACCAGATTTGATCCTTAGTAGATCCACCTGAACGTATTGTACCTATTGAATGTAAATGGATTTATAAAAAAAAAATTGGGTCGGATGGTAAGATAGAGATCTATAAGGCAAGACTAATTATGAAAGGTTACAGTCAATGTGAAGGTATTGACTATCATGAAACTTTTTCGTCCATGACCATACTGAAATCCATCCATACTCTACTTGTAACTGCAGCTTTTCATGATTATGAAATATGATAGATGAATATAAAAACTACCTTTCTAAATGGATATCTTGAAGAAGATATCTATATGGAGCAATCTTTAGGTTTCACATCTAGTGATAGTGATCACAAGGTCTGCAAGCTGCAAAGGTCCATATATGGACTCAAGCAAGTACTTCGGAGTTGGAACACTCACTTTAATGATATAATCAAAATATTTGATTTCATCAAAAATGAGGAGGAGCCATGTGTGTACAAAAAGATCAGTAGGAGCACTGTTACATTCTTCGTATTGTACGTGGATGACTTTCTCCTAATTGAAAATGATATTTGCATGCTGACATCAATCAAAGTATGGTTATCAAAAGAATTTGCCATAAAAGATCTAAGAGAGGCTTTCTACATTCTTGGTATAAAAGTCTATAGGGATAGATCTAAGAGAATGATAGAACTCTCACAACGAATGTACATAAAGGAAGTGCTAAAGAGGTTCAGCATGAAAAACTCCAAGAGGAGTCTTTTACCTCTTAGACATGGTATTCATCTCTCCAAGAAAATATATCCTGACACACTTGAGGAGATCCAACGCATGAGCAAGATCCCTTATGCTTCAGCAATAGAGAGCCTCATATATGTCATGCTGTGTACATGATCTGATATAGCCCTTATCGTGAGTGTCACGAGCAGATATCAGACAAATCCAGATGAAGAACACTGGATTGCTATGAGAAATATCTTTAAGTACTTGAAAAAGACTAAAGATTTATTATTGATCTTTGGTGGAGGATTGAAGCTGAAAGTTGAGGGATATACCGATTCAGATTTTATGATTGATGTTGATGATAGAAAGTCTACGTCAAGGTATATCTTCTTGTGTAATGGTGGTGCGATTAGCTGAAAGTGTTTCAAACAACCGATCATTGCAGATTCAACCATGGAAGCTGAATACACCGCCGTCTCTGAAGCTACTAAGGAAGCCTTTTGGCTTAAGAAGTTTATTGTGGAGCTGGGTGTGATGCCATCAGATGTCATTTTACTGCACTGCGATAATAACGGTACCATAACCCTTGCTAAGGAGCTCAGGTCTCATCAGAAGTCCAAACATATAGATCGACAGTTCCACATTATAAGCGAATACCTCGAGAAGAAGTTTATTGAGGTGTAGAGAGTCGACTCCATACATAACATGACAGACCTACTGACCAAGCCTCTCAGCCAACAAAAGATTGAAGCTCACCTTGAGAAGATGGATCTTAGGTACATGGCCAATTGACTTTAGGTCAAGTGGGAGTTCGTTAGATATGTGCCCTAGAAGCCAATTGTTGGCTGACATATTTTATAATTTTAAAATTTAATCTTATATTTATAATATTCTTATTATTAATAAAAAAATTATTCTAATCATATTTATATGTCTATGATTTATCTTAAAAATTAACAAAGATGATTTTGTATATTCTTAAAGTATTGAGAACTTGAGACATACATTATTAGTGGTTAGTTTCTAAATACTCCTGATCAAAAGATCGTCATAAAGGACAGTGATCAATCTATTCGAGATCGGTGCACGGTTCACCTCCCTTATGGGCAGATGAATCTCAGGTTTGTAGTGTAGAGACACTGGAATGAAGGTGCGGATGATTGTTAGAGAACAACTTGTACTAAGTTTGACCATCATGAGAAATCACTTGGATGTCTACTCACTCGTCAGTGGTTATCTTGCGGCTGTAGTGATGTGAGTGGTCCTTTGACCTGCAGTGTAATTAGCTATTCACAGTGAGGCTATTGAGTTTGACCGTACATTACCATGGTCTTTAGCCATTCGGACCCTTACTGTGTATCTTGGCTACAATAGGTTCAGGTTTGCTGTTTGAAATATGATGCACCTAGATGAAATCTATTAATCTTGATAGAAAAGAAAAAGTTTTATGTGATTTGCGAGACTGAGTTCAGAAAGTCTTTGGCCAAAGCAAGTGTGAATACTGAAAAAAAAATTTATGGGATTCATAAATGAACTCGAGTCAAGTCAATCTTGCATATGACTGACAGTGGGGTCTGATGAGTTTTTGATGACCTCCGTCAATTCGGAACTCACGATAGAAACTCTGAATCATACGATAACTGCACCTAGGGATTCACATTTTTATTTTACTGAGTTGCCACTACATACTGCTAGATATCATTGATAGATTGTGGGACTCATCGGGCATCATCTTGATGATCAATAACTCTCAAAAGATAGAGTTAGAATTGTTCCAACCTATCGAAAGGAGTTTCGATGATATTATGATGGAGATCACAATATGTCTTACTACCAGATAGAATGAAACCTCTGAGGTCACACATTAAGAGATTTAATCTTGAATTTATCAATTGGACTTGTGAAGTTCTAATTAGATTAGGATCTATTGAAATCTCATTGGGTTTAAGAGAACCTTACTAGCACATGATTAAACCCAATTCTTCTCTGGACTTTGATTGGATCAAGTCCATAGCCTTGAACCTTACCTAAATCTATTTGAATTTAGCTAGACGCCTAATTATGAGCCCAAGAGGATTGGATTAAGTCAATGAGTTGGTTAAATTATCTTCTCATAGTATGTGGAATTATTGAAAAGAAAGGATGGTGCAATCCTCCCTTTTTGGCAAGACAAAGGGGCGCCAACCTCTTGGATGGCATGAGGATCAGAAAGAGGGGCCCACCTCCTCTTTTGGCTAGGCATGGAAGGAGAGAGAGAGAGGGGCCATGCCCCCTCTCTTGTATGAAAAACCCTAGAAGGAACGCCAAGGGTTGGCACCCCAACCACCTGCCCTCTTTTATGAGGGACACCCACTCGGTCTGCCTTATCTAACTGAGGCGTCTCATCTGCTTGCCAAAAGAAGAGATGGCCTTTTCAATTAGATCTGATTTTTTTAAGAAAAAAATCAGATTAAAAGATAAGAGATCTTATGAGATAAGATCTAACTTTTTTAGTCTGATTGGATAACAATTTAGAATCAAGAAAGGCCTATTTAAGGAGATGGTCTCCTAAGGTTTCTTAATTATTGAATTTTGAGAATTCAAAACTCCTCCTCCCTCTTCTCCACGCCTCATTTTCTCTCCCTCTTTTCTTTTCCACACCCAAGGGTTGGGCATCCATCCTTTTATATGCCAAGAGTTGAGGAGGCTTTCTTCTACAATGAGGAATGAAGAGGAAAAAATACTACTGTTCAAGAGTTGAGTTTGCAATCAAGTTCAAAGAGTTGATCAAAGTTCTAAAGGGCTAAGATCCTACTTGGAGAAGAATGATCTACCATAAGAAGAAGGATTCAAGATTGATCCCGATGGATACCTGTAGAGGCGGACACGTGCGGCTCGAGGACCTTCGGATCTAAGATCATCGATAGTAGTGTATTTCAATCCACACAAAAGTATTGAGATTTAATCTCATTTTTATTTTTATTTTCAGATTATATTCATGTCTTTATTCTTGAGCTCGAGTAGGATTAGATATAATCTAATGCATATGGGGGTTAAAAGATTTAATCCAGTTCTTTTTCGCTACTATTCAAAAGATTTTTGAAATCTATACATGCTACCTATCCGATTTTCTAACAGATAATTGATTCAACTACCTCATACCATGTTACATCTCGAAAAAACTTCTTCTTATGCTACTCCAAAGGTGATTTTGGGCATGTCAGGATGGAAAATGATGCAGTAGCTCGAATTATTGGCATGGGAGATGTTTGCTTAGAGACCAATACTAGATGTAGACTGCTGTTGAGAAATGTGAGACATGTTTTTGATATTTGATTTACTTGATTTATGCCTGTGTCCTAAAGGATGAGGGCTACTTTATTTGCTTTGGTGAAGGAAAATGGAAGCTCACCAAAAGTTTCTTGGTTGTAGCAAAAAGCAAGAAAGCTAACTTTTTTAGATTGCAAGTTAAGGTGTGCAATGAAAAGGTATATGCAGTCGAAGAGACCTCGACAGACTTGTGGCATCGGCTATTTGGCCATCTGAGAGAGAAGAGACTTGATGCTCTATCCAGACATAATCTATTTCCTTTAAAAAGTACACACTTGAGATCTTGCAATTACTGTGTATATGACAAGCAACATAAGGTTTTATTTCATAAGTTATCCTCACATAGGAGATCACATATGTTAGATTTAATTCACACTAATATATACTCCATGACCACAAAGATACTTGGTGGTGCACTGTATTTTGTTACTTTTATTAATAACCATTCTTGAAAGTTGTAGGCTTTTGCTTTGAGATCTAAAAACCATGTGTTCGACGTCTTTAAAGAATTCCATACTAGTACTGAAAGGGAGAAGGGAAGAAAACTAAGATGCATCTGAGCAGACAATGATGGTGAATACCGAGGTCTATTTGAGAGATACTGCAGATAGCATGGTATTAGATTGAAGAAGATTATCCCAAAGACACCTCAGCAGAATATAGTAAAGAAGATGAACCGTACCATTATTGAAAGAGTCCAATGCATGCTTTCTCATTCGAAGTTGCCTAATTCTTTCTAAGGTGAAGCTATGAGGACTGTGGTTGACTTGATTAATCTCTCTCCTTCACATGCCCTTGACGGTGATGTTCTTGAGAAGGTATGGATGAAAAAATTAGTTTATTATGACCATCTCAAAGTATTTGGATGTAGGGCCTTTGTTCATATTCCTAAAGATGAGCAATCAAAGCTTGACATCAAGTCAAAGAAATACATCTTTCTTAGATATGGACATGAGCAATTTGGATACAGGCTATGGGATCTAGTAAAGAAGAAGCTACTCAAAAGTCGAGATGTAGTATTCTTAGAGGATCAGACTATTGAGGATATAAAGCAAGTAGATAAGCTAGAGTCTACTACAGAATTATTTATTGGTCCACCTTTTGTGTCTCAAGCCAAAGTAGATGTTGATGATGGATAGACTGCAGAGGATGGTAATGTGATGAATAATGAGCCCACATATGATGATAGTATATTGGATGAGCATGATGAGTAAGCTCCTACATAGTAAATGGTAAAATGGTAGCTGAGAAGGTCTATCAGAGAGCGTCAACCTTCTTAAAGATATCCTCCGCACGAGTATGTGATGGTGACTGACGGGAGAGAGCCGGAATACTTTCAAGATGCTATATCATATGCATAGAAGAGCAAATGATTAAAAGCCATGCAGGAGGAGATCAAATCACCACATGAGAACCGCACTTTTGAGTTGATGGAACCTCTCACATGAGTCGAGAGGGAGAGATTTGTTAGACAGTCTTTTTTCATGTGAAACTTTAATTCTTAAAATAAAAGAAAAAAAAAAGGAGTCCTTTCATGACTCTATTAATGGACTATTTAATGGGCAATAGGAGATGCATGAAAAGCTCTGCAGTGTGTGAGAGATGGAGAGAAAAATTAGAATAGCGGCACAGTGGGGAAGAGAAAAAAAAATTCAAAAAATAGGCTTCTTTGTCGAATGTTCAAATAGCTGATTCTATTTCAATTTTGATGAAATTTTAATATGTTATTTCTAACATCGAGAACTACAAGTTGAGCGGCTCTAATCTTTAAAAAGCCTTTTTCATAAATTATTTCAAACACCTACCATTGATGAGATCTGCCCTTCATTTCTATTTATCATTGAAATCATTCTTATTGATGATGAATATTTTATTGTGAAAATCAAGATTTAGTCTTCAAAATATATTTGTATAGCCCCTCATTGATTTAGAGAAGACTTGTAGTAATCCCATTATTTTATATAATGGAAGATTCATAACACAAATCTGATGTCCACTACAACAAAACAGGATATTAGCAAAGAAAAAATTTCATCACTAATAATCAATTTTCATCGCTAATAGTTATTAGTGATGAAATTTTCATCGCTAATATTTAGTCGCAAATAATACTGTCATTGATAATTTTTTACGATAAAAAAAAATTTCATTGTAAATAATCAATATTATCGATGAAAAATTTTCATCATTAAAAAATTATTTTTTTCAAAAACTATTTATGATGAAAAATTTTAGTCATAAAAAAAATAATTTATGATAAAATTAATTATTTATGATAAATTTTATTCACCTTTTTTAATTTAATTAAATTTTTTTATAAAAATTAAATTTAAAAAAGTATTAGCGACGTAAATTTTTTATCACAAATATCTCAATTTTTGATATAAATTTTTATCATTAATAAATATTAAATTAATAGTGATTCAAATATTTTTATCACTATTAATTAAACAAAAATTTTTATAAAAATCAAATTTTTAAAAAAAATTAGTGATGTAAATTTTACATCATAAATATGGTTATTTACGATGAAAATATTTTCATCACTATTAATTTAATTAAAAATTTTAATAAAAATTAAATTTAGAAAAATATTAGCGACTTAAATTTTTTATTGTAAATATAATTATTTATAATGAAAATATTTTTATCATTATTAATTTAATTAAAAAATTTTATAAAAATTAAATTTAAAAAAATATTAGTGACATAAATTTTACATCATAAATATTTCAATTTTTGATGTAAATTTTTATCGATAATAAATTTTTAATTATTTATGATAAAAATATTTTTATTACTATTAATTTAATATAAAATTTTAATATTCTTAAATTCATTAAAATAATTTATTTATGATCAATTTTTTATCGCTAATATATTTTTTGACAACCAATATTTCATCAAAAATAATTCTGTTGCTAATAATTTATAATTTTTTTAAAAATAATTTATGAATATATATATTTAATTTATATATATAATATTTTTTATAAATTAAAAATAAAAATAAAAAATTTACATAATAAATTTATAAATAAATTTTATTATTTTATTATATTAAATTAAAATTATAAGAAGTCTAAAATAAAAATAAAAAGCTACACAAATAGACCATCAAGTATTCGTATCTGCAGAAGGAGAACGGACTGGGGAAGGAGAGCGCTCGGATGAGCTCGGATCAGTCTGATACTGTCTCATCAACTGTATCATCTGCTCTATTTGTACCATTCGCTCCATCATCTGAATCTGGAGTCGCTGGTACTCGTCGACGTATACAGTCAACTCATCAACTCATTGGTCAGCCTGTCTCTATACCTCCGTCAGTCGAGCATCGCAGGCAGCATAGATGTCAGCCCTGGATGAGCATGAGGATGAGGGAGTAGTGATCCCATGCCCTAGACTCCTAACATAACAGGATCTTATACCAAGCACCTGATCACAGATCTCATCATATGTGGGTGCGATCGAGTCCTCAGAGGTAGGCTGGGATCTAATGTCTATCATACGGTCATAAAAATTAAAGTTATAGCTATTTCAATTTCATACTGAAAATTAAACTATCAATGAAAAAATAATTGAAAAAATTTATAAAGAGCTCCTGACTCCCCGTCGTCCACTCTCCTGATCGTCGCTGGTGGGTTCGTTGGTAGATATCGATCTTATCAGGAAGCTCGCCACTCTCAGCATCTCTCTGTAATTTAAGAATAATTAATTAAAAAATTTTAAATAGCTAAAAAATTATATACTAATTAAAAATTACTTACCATCTGCTCCATGTGACGAGTGACTGACCTCGAACTCCCATAATGCAGTACGGTATGTCTAGTTCGAGTTGCAGCGTTATGGACACATCTTCTCTGTATAGTTAGCAGTCAAATTAGTATGTAATAAATTAAATTTAAAAATAAATAATTAAATCATTAAACTCTAAAAAAAAGAAGTTTGGATGTGTAACCTGATATGTCGTATCCTCATAATATCGGTATATGACAGTCTAATCATCCATAGTGATATTGTCATAAAGTCGCTGCCATACTGCTTCCACCCCATGATCCTGCATCATATAGTACCAATGCTGATGGATGTGGTAGCGATACTCCTTGAAATGCAAAGATAAATGAGCGTCCAAAGCTCGCCGCACACGATCCTCCTCAAAATCAATAATATCAAATACATCATGCAAATAATAAATATTACAAGAATATCGTGCTAATTAAATATTCATAATATAATTTATTTTACCTATAACTGGATATAGAAAATCTCTCTATGAGCTGGTACAATGTGACGCCAATCGAAAAGCATCACGGGGGCATAGCTGCGACATATGATGTCCAGCTCAGTTTGTCACGACTCGCACCATCCCCTAATGGGCCTGGTGTAGCCGAGTGGTATCTCGATACGGAGATGCTGTCTCGAGTACTCGCATCTCCAATATTTTAGAGCGAAGTTCTTCGATGGATCTCGCCCTCATCTCACTACTGGTGGAGACTGGTCTGAAATAATAAAAAATAAATCATTAGTATGATAGCTATCTAAATAAAAAAATTAAATTTTATTATATAAAAAATATAATAATACCATTCAGATCTCCTTCACTCAGACCTGCTAGTGCAGGACCCTCTGGTGATGTAGCTGGTGCGGCAGTAGAAATCAATGAAGGCGTCTCAGCCTCCAGAGTAGATTGCGAATGCAAACATCGTCGTCTGTCTCCTGGTGCCATACCTATAATTTTTGACATATAAATAAATATAATATTGAACAATAATAATAATAAATAAATTATATTCTAATAAATAAAATTATATCGCATACTATTACTACAAGAGAAGATTGAATAAAGAATATAGATCTACTCATCAATATTCGTATCTTCTCTAATATGCAAATCCTCTTCCGAATCATAATAATCGATATATGTATCGTCTTCTATCTCATTGTCATTTATAAACTGATCGTCGCCCTCTGACTCATCAAGATTAAATATAAAATCAGCTTCAACTTCATTGGACGACAGATCAGCCCTATTCAAAGGAGCCGTTATAAGTTTTTCATCAACAAGAAGTTCGGTTAATATTTGCTCTTCCTGCTGAAAGCTTCCTCTTTATGTAAATCTGAATTTTCATCCATCTCTAATTGGATTGGTATATCATATATGCCTCTAGATGTTATTTTTTGTACGATATGCCAATTACCTCGATACTTTAGATCCTCCAAATATATTACTTATTTTGCTTGAATTGCTAGTATATATGGCTCATTCTGGTACCATATTCTTGCAAAATTTACACTGATAAAGTGTGGATCGATATGAATATCGATCTTTTTATTGCTAATATCCCATCATTCACACTGAAACAAGAATAGAGAATTACTGGATCCATACTTCAATTATATAATATCTATCAGTATACCATAATATTCAATCTCTTCTTCTCCTTCATATCCTATCATAGCAATCCCACTATTCTGGATCTATCGTTGCATCTCAAACTTCCTTGCATAAAATCTCATTCCTCTAATGATACAGAATACGTAATAGTTAACCCTTCGATCGGGATCACATGCTAAATCGCACAACTCATCGATCGCATCCTCTTCTTTATTGAAATACTTATATTTCATCTACACCATAATATAAAAAATTATGTTAGTTTAAATAATTATTTTTATAATTATTAAAAATAATATATTATTAGTACAACTTACAAGATCACCAAACTATTTTGTAAATTTTTTCCTATGTCGATCATCAGCATCCATATTATTCTCTCTGCATAGTATATTCTTGTGCTCACTGCAACAAGTCATGATCTTTAATTTTACATCGATATGAAAAAATTACTTAGAATATTAAATAGTATGCTAAGATAGTACTTACTCAATGAAATCTTCAATTTTTTCACAATTATTTAGAACATAGAAGTATGTCTTGATAGCTCGTTCACGTCCATAAATTCATATCTCCTTCCACTAATGGGTCGAACTGTTTGTTTAAATATAAACAGCATCGGTTCATTGTCATCCCATTCACAGTTTGCGTTACGATCTGTACGATTAAATCTTGTTTTAATATTATCAAGATACATCGAGCAGAATGTGACACACTCCATAGCAACGTATGCTTCCGCTATAGATCCTTCAGGCCGTGCTTTATTGCGCATATATTTTTTTAGGATACACAAAAATCTATAAATAAAAATAAATTTAAATTTTAAAAATATATTTACATCTTATAACTGATATGATAATATACATATAATTTTTTTATCTTTCAATAGGATACATCCATCGATAATGTATCGGTCCAGTCAAAAGAGCTTCCTTTGAAAGATGAATAGCCAGATGTACCATAATATCAAAAAATGATGGTAAAAATTTTTTTTTCTAACTTACAAAGAATGAGTACGATATCCTTCTCAAACTTCTCAAGTAAGTTTATCTTCAATTTTCGGTAATACAGTTTTCGAAAGAATACTCCCAACTCAATCAATGTAGTTTGAACATCACCACCCAAATAGTCACGCATGACCACAGGAAGCAAGCGTTACATCATCACATAGGAGTCATGAGTTTTCATGTCAGAAATATTACCATCGTTGTTTCCAATACATTACGATATGTTTGAAGTGTATGCGTCAGAAAATTTTACGATTTTGAACCATCCACAGAAACTCTTCTTTTCCTCGCCAAACAGTGAATAACATAAAGATAGCATAAAAAATCTATCATCTCGATGAACTAAATGTAACTCTAATCGAAGTTTTATTTTCTATAAATTAAGATGAGCTTTTGTACTATCTTTTACTTTTTCTGAGATATTCAATACAGTACCGATGATATTATCACAAATATTTTTCTCAATGTGCACTACATCTAGATTATGATGAAGTAGTAGCTACTTCCAATACAGTAGTTCGAAAAAGATACTTCGCTTCATCCAATTCAGCTGAGCTTCAGTATGCTTCTGCTTGTGAGTACTCGATGTTTTCTCAAATTGGACGTTTTCAATGACTTCAAGTTGTTCTAAAATTTTTGCTCCACTTAACTCCTTAGGTGGCAGACGTCGGTCAGACTTACCATCAAAGTATTGGTTGTAATGAGTCCTCCAAGAATGATTATCAGGTAAAAACCGTCGATGATCCATAAAGCATATTTTCTATCCATACTTTAAATATAAGGAGGATGCATCCTTGTTGCATATTGGACATGTCAGATATCCTTTGGTGCTCCACTCAGGTAAGTTTCTATATGCAGAAAAATCATTTATGATCCATAAATCGAAACATGCAACTTAAAATTTTTTTGACTCACAGAATCTTATGTTTGTACTCTATTTTTCCATAGCTCCTTCAGATCATCGATTAACGATCGTAGATGTACGTCAATTTTATTACCTGATACTTTTGGATCCAAAATCAATAGTGATATAAAAATAAATAGTTCTTTCATACACTTTCAAGGTGACACATTATATACAACTAGCATCACAGGCTACATGCTGTAAGAAATACTCAAATTGCCAAAGAGATTAAATCCATCTGTCACTAGACCAAGCCGGATATTGCGTGGGTCACTTACAAAGTGGGGATACTTTGCATCGAAGTCTTTCCACACTACAGAGTCGGTCGGATGGCTAAGTATGTTCTTTTTCAGAACCCGCTGCTCATGATGCTATCTCATTTCTTCTGCTGTCGTTGTGGATATATACAACCTTTGAAATCTTGAAATCAATAAAAAATATCTCAAAATTTTTTGAGGTATCTTCTTTCCTTTTCTGTTATCGATTTTATACCTAGGCTCACCGCATTTCAGATATTCAGTTACTTGTTTGTTATTCTTATAAAATAATATACAGTTATTTTTTCAAGTATGTATAGAAATATAGCCAAATCTTAATTTTTGCATGTATATTTTTACTTCAGAATATGATTTCGAAAGTCTTTCTCCATCGAGAGGAGCTACTTTAATCGATATCAAATTTTTATCAAATGACTTCTGACTCCATTGGTTCATAGTTTTAATATAAGTAATTTTATCAAAAAAACTCTAACTTGGAGAATTTTGTATAATTTGGATAGAGTGGCCCTCGTGTATCCTTTACAAGCTTTGCAAACTGTTCAGAAGTCCCTTCTACCTTAAGCCAAATATTATGTTCATAATCAGAAATACCTTCAGATGCACTAGTACTCATGCATACATTTGAACAAGCATCTTGATGTAAATCATCTAATAGTTCTTCTATACCATCATATTCGACAAGTTCAGCAGCATCACTATCATCTTCAGTATCGTCACCATCGTGCATAACTTCATTCGGATCACCCTCCTCATGTCATATCCAACAAGTATACTTCTTATCCATACCATAACATAGCAGATGCTCCTCAACAAGTGTTATGTGATGATATATCATATTGACACATCTCTTGTATGGATACTTTTTCTGACTAGCACTGTCAGCCTTATGCCGTACAAACTCAATAAAATCTTGAATGTCTTTTCGATATTCAGACAAAAAAATATCTCTAGCATCCATTCAATTTTTATTGATATCCATCTAACAACAAACATGAAAACCATTAATAACAAAAAAAATTTTAGTGATATTCATCCGAATTGGATCCCAATCTGAATTCTGGATCGAATCACGATCCGAATTTCAGACAAAATTTCGATCTGAATCTGGACATTGATCATTTTATAGAAAACAGCATGTATTAAAGAACACAGACTGAACAGTAATACAAAAAATCTTCATCCACCAATTTAATGAAGCAAAAATGTATGATCCTATCCATTTCAAATTATTACTAATTGGTGTGGTCCTATCCCTTTTAAAAAAATAATAATCTTATTATTATTAGTCGATATTTTATTTCATTATTGTGAAAATTTTAGTAATATCTTTCCATGATTCTCTAAGTATACAACATGAATATGGTACCTACGCACCCTATCCACCATATACCTAGAGAACAATGAACAGATAACTATTGAGTACCATATAATGAAATAAAATATCAACTATTAATAATAATAAGATTATTATTTTTTTAAAAAATTTGAATACGGGATATCCAAAAGTCGATCTCGATCAAGATCGACTCTTGAACGAAAATCTACGGCTCAATGCAATTTAACTATTATCTCTGAACATACATTCAAAGATAAATTTTTAATTTATCAAAAAAGAGAAACTTTGTATTGAAATTTTTTCATCAAAAATTTTAGTAGAATTTTTTCTAAAATAAAAATATTTTTTATATTTAATTATAATAAGTAAAAGTATACAAAATAGCAAATAGAATAATTAAATTGTAATAAACAATAGCAATGTGCATTGTGCTAGTGGAACAAAAAAAATTATAAATTTTAGTAGTAATACTAAAAAATTTATGCAATAAATATAAAATAAACTATAAGCAGTTGAGCATGCAAAAAAATATTAACGCAAAATAATAACACGAAACCTAATCTCGATGATCCGATGATTTTTTATTTTTTTCTAAAATATTTTTCATCTAAAAATAATAAATAATTTTTTAAAAATATTTTTTTATCTAAAAATATTTTTTTAAAATATTTTTTTTCTAAACGAGCTTCGGACTCGGCCTTCCACGGCCCCTGCTCCCACGACGCCATCACACACCCTGCACCGCTCGAACTCGGCCCCCGCTTTCACGACGCCGCCGCCGTCACCCACCCCTCGTGAGCCACCCCTCGCGGCACCGCCGCCCTCTCCAACTCTCCATGACCTGGATCCCAATTCAAATCCTAATCAGATCTCGATCTGGATCCAAATCCGAATCGAGATCTCGACCTGGATCCCGACCTCGATCCAATTCGGATCGTGATCCAAATTTTATTTTTATTAATCAAATAATAAAATATTTGATTAATATTTTATTTTTTTATTTTTTTTTATTTTTTTTTCTTCATATTTCTCTCTTCCCTTGCTCTCTCCCCGGCTGCCCCCCTCCCTGCCGTCACCCACTCCTCCCCGACCGACCCCCTCCTTGATCGACCCCCTCCCCGCCATCACCCAACCGACCCACTCCACGACCCTGTGGCACAATCGTGTCGTGGCCAACCCCCTCCCCGCCCCATTTCGCCCCTGACCACCCCCCGACCCCATCTCCGTCGGCCAACCCCCTCCCCAGCCCCGTGGCACCATCGGCCGCCCATGGCCCCATCCCCGCCCCCATCTCGCCCCCCGACCCCATCCTCGCCCCCCTTTCGCCCCCGACCGCCCCTCGACCCCATCTCCAACGGCCAACCCCCTCCCTGACCCCATGGCATCGTCGGTCGCCCACAGGCCCCTCCCTGCCCTCGTCTTACCCCCAACCATCTCCCGAACCCATCCCTGCCTCCATTTCACCCTCGACTGCCCCCCAACCCATCTCTGTCGACCGACCCCATCTCCGCTGACCGACCCCCTCCCTAGCCCCATGGTGTTGTCGGCCGCCCACGGCCCCCTCCCCACCCCCGGTCGCCCTCCGACCCGGTCCCCGTCTCCATTTCACCCTCGGCAGCCCCCCGACCCCCTCTCTAGCCCCATGGCGCCACCGACCACCCACGCCCCCGCCCCCCCCCCCTCCTGCCTGCACACAACCCCCTCCACCCCCCGGTGGCCCAATCAACACAAAAAAGAAAGGGTTGGAATACCTTACCTCCGACGGATAGCAATGGCAATGGCGGTGCGGCAACAACGCGGACAATGGACAACGGACGGTGGTGGCGATGGTGGAGACGGGCTCGTCGGCGGGAAGAGAGGGAGAGAGGGCACGAAGAGGGAGAGGGGAGAGGGAGAGAGGAGAGAGGAGAGGGGAGATCTCAGGGAGAGCACAAAGAGAGAAGAGGGGAGAGGGAGAAAGGAGAGGAGACGAGAGAGGGGAAGAGGGAGAGAAGAGAGTTTCGTGCAAAGGGACGTCGAGTTGACGTACATTGAATGTAGAATTATTAGCGATAAAAATTTTTATCGCTAATATAATTACTAGTAAAGAAAAATTATTTCCATCGTCACTAATTTTCATCAAAAAAAATTCTCATAAAAAATTTTTTTCTATAAAAAAAATTCTTTGCGATGAAAAACTAAAATTTTATCATTAATAATGCTATTAGCAATGAAAATTTAATTTTCATCATCAATAATTTCTATCAAAAAAAAATTCACTAAAAAAACTTTTCTCTAAAAGAATTTTGCCCC
Organism: Elaeis guineensis; assembly: GCF_000442705.2. Lineage (NCBI taxonomy): Eukaryota > Viridiplantae > Streptophyta > Magnoliopsida > Arecales > Arecaceae > Elaeis > Elaeis guineensis. The sequence continues at coordinate 146,467,548 of NC_025993.2, forward strand.
AAAAAAATTATTAGTGATAAAAAAAAAATTTCATCGTTAATAAATTTATTAGCAATAAAAATTTTATTTTTATCATCAATAATTTTTATCAAAAAAAGATTTCTCTACTAAAGAAGTTTTCCCTCTAAAAAAAATTATTTACAATGAAAAAATAAAATTTTTTCATTAATAATGCTATTAGCAAAAGAAATTTAATTTTCATCACCAATAATTTTTGCTAAAAAAATATTTTCCTACTAAAAAAATTTTTTCTCTCAAAGAATTTTGCCCAAAAAAAATTATTGGTGATGAATAAAATTTTATTGTTAATAAATTTATTAGCAATAGAAATTTTATTTTCATCATCAATAATTTTTGTTAAAAAAATTTTCCCACTAAAAAAAAATTTTTCTCTAAAAAAATTCTTGATGATGAAAATAAAATTTTCATCATTAATAAATTTATTAGCAATATAAATTTTATTTTCATCATTAATAATTTTTATAAAAAAAAAATTAAGACTATTTGCGATGAAAATTTATTTTACGTTGCTAATAATTAACTATCTTTCCAATAACAAGTTCATAAAAAAATAATTTTAGATTTTTCTCACCAAAAAAATTTTTCATCCAAAAAATTTAACAACAAAAAATGATATTAAAAAAATATTCATGAATAAAAATAAAATTAATTTTTTTTAATCTAAAAAATTTTTGGCCTAAAAAATTTTTTTAAAATAACTTTATCAAAAAAATTAATTTTTTATTAATCAAAAAAAATTATATAAATAGTTAATTTATGATTTTTTCTTCAAAAAAATTACGTACATAAAAAATATAATTTTGATGAAAAGTTTAATTTATATTGCTAATAATTATTATAAAAATAGCTCTTCGATTTTTGCAATGAAATGGGCACTATGAGAGATCGATAGTTTTAAGGTCTTCGATCTTCAAGGAGCTCGTCTTCTTCTTGGAGTCTTCATTCTAAAAGTTGAAGTATGAGAATATCGTGGCGATTCTAAGATCATGAGAGAAATCTATCAAAACTGAGTCATGAATTATCGAATACTTATGATGAAAATATTGATAAAATAAGAATTAACTTACGTATTGCGTCTATCTCATAAATCAATACCTCAGCAAATTGATCTTCGCTGGCACCATCCCTGCACAAATAGCAAGTCAAATGCTTCCATCGCATGACAAAAGAACACAGCTCCAAAGGATATATTGATTATGTAAAAATCTATAGAATATTATTCTCTCGGATTTTCATTTCACTGATCTATAGAAAGAAGCAATAATTTCCTACAAAACAAGAGGAAAGGGGAGAGCATTTAAACTCAAATTCAAAGATAAGGTCTAAGCCTTAAGAATAAACTTATCTTATCATGCCATCATATGAATAATCTTTTTGTAGATCATGTTTTAACGTATAAAAATTTTGTATCATCTCTTTTCTATGTTCTTGGACAGATACAAGGCCTTTGTATTTTGTGACCTCTGGTCAGTCCATAGAACTAACAATCTACATAAAATTAAGCAATGAGCCAGATTCAGAGAAACTTGAAGATGATTAATATAAAAAAGTATACCTCATAGACCATAAAATAGATAGTTTACAAATAAAAATAATACGTATTTATGAAGAATTTTTTTTCATCATAAAAATAGTTGATTTACGATGAAAAAATTTCATCACAAATAATGATCAACTTTTATTTTTTTTTTAATTTCTAATTTTTTTAACTATTGGCAACGAAATAAATTTCATTGCGAATAATCTCGTATTTATGATGAAAAATTTTTTTTCACCATAAAAAGAGTTATTTACAATAAAAAAATTTTATCATAAATAATCTATAATTTTTTATTTTTTTAAATTTTTGATTATTTTTTTAACTATTTATGATGAAAATATTTTCATCATAAATAACTCTATTTATGATGAAAAAAATATTTTATCATAAATACTTAAATTATTTATGGTGTAATATTTTCATCATAGATAATCTATAATTTTTATATTTTTTTAAAAAAATTATTTTTTTGAAATATTGATGATGAAACTATTTTGTCGTAAATAAATAAAAATTTTTGATAGAAAATAATTTTTATCATAAATACTTATTTATTTATGATGTAATATTTTTATTATAACTAATCTGTAATTTTTAATTTTTTTAAATTTTTTATTTTTTTAAATATTGATGATGAAAATATTTTTATCATAAATAATCAATTATTTATGATAGAAATTAATTTTTATCATAAATATTTAATTATTTATGATGTAATATTTTCATCATAACTAACTATAATTTTTAAATTTTTTAAATTTCTTATTTTTTTCAAAATATTGATGATAAAAATATTTTCATCTTAAATAATTGATTATTTATGATAAAAATTAATTTTTATCATAAATAATCAATTATTTAAGATGAAAATATTTTTATCATAATTAATTTGTAATTTTTGAATTTTTTAAATTTTTTTATTTTTTTTAAAATTGATGATGAAAATATTTTTATCGTAAATAATCAATTATTTATGATAAAAATTGATTTTTATCATAAATATTAATTATTTATGACACAATATTTTCATCACAAATATTCTCTAATTTTTAAATTTTTTATTTTTTTCAAAATATTGATGATGAAAATATTTTCATCATAAGTAATTGATTTTTTATAATAAAAATTAATTTTTATCATAAATATTTAATTATTTATGATACAATATTTTTGTTGTAAATATTCTATAATTTTTAAATTTTTTTAAATTTTTATTTTTTTCATAATATTGACGATGAAAATATTTTCATCATAAATAATTGATTATTTATGATGAAATATTTTTATCATAAATAATTTATAGTTTTTGAAATTTTTTAAATTTTTTATTTTTTTTCAAATATTGACGACGAAATATTTTCATTGGAATAAGGTTACTATCGACGAAAAAATATTTTTCATCATAAATACTTAAATTATTTATGATGAAAATATTTTTATCATAAATATTTTAAAATTTAAAATTAAAATAAATGATGTATTATTTACGATAAAAATATTCATCGTAAATAATTTGTATTTATGTTGAAATTTTTTTTTCATCGCTGATGGTAAACTATTTACAATGAAAAAATATTTTTTTCGTAAATATTATATTATTTATGATGTATTTAATTTTTATTATAAATACAGTTATTGATGATGAAAATTATTTACATCGTAAATAATTTCATCGTAAAAATACTCTTTTCTTGTAGTGGTCTTTGCACTTAGTTTTATATATATTCACTGAATTTAATATTGTTGAATTATTGCTTGTTTTAATTAGCATATGGGGGCAAAATTTATCCTGAGCATAATTATGTTTATGGCCCTTTTATCCCAACACTCTCTCGTCAAGAAACAAGATTTCTATCCTACAGTCTTCCCCATTACAAAGGTTCTTTGAATCATTCAAGGCCTACTTGGATATTCTCAAAGGACTAAATCGAAAATCCTAAAGGAATTATTGAATTAGACTTATTAATTGGTCCATTCATCTTGTATTTTCTAATAGCCTATTCATACCCTACTCAGATTCTAGTCTTTGGACTATAGAAAGGAAAAAAAAATCTATCCATAGGATTTGAGCTGGATGATATTTGGTTCATATAGAACCATATTTAAATAGATAGCCTGATTTACAAATCCTGAAAGATTTTCAACCTAATCCTATAAGAATATCTAAATATGCGTTTATATGAAAAGTACCTATTGGCTCTCCTAAATTCTAACCATACTAGTGAAGCATTCTTCTAGTTCCACGAAACATTATGGGCCAACTATAACAACACAAAGGCTCTAAAATAATATAGTTACAAGCTAGTAACCATGTAAAAAGCTGATTCTGTGACCATTGCAGGAATCTAAGTCATATATTGAAAGATACAGAGGTCAAGCATCTAAAGTGAACCTCACATAGCATTTCAACAAGTTATAGGATTGACTTAAAATTACACAAAATTAGAATCTAATTTATCACAACATAAACCAATCAAATTCAAATTATGTTTCTATTGAAAAATTTCGGTTTGATTTCTTTGCTGAGTTTAAAAGTCAGATTGATTCAACATTGTGTCAGAAAAGGATAAGATACCTTATTGATCAGGTTCACTTTGGGTTGGCGCATCATCTAACCTAAACCATCCGAAGTCACAACCCTACTACAATATCTTTTCCACCCCTTGATAGGGATTTGTAGCTACTCTGCCCCGACCAAAGCTTTGCAAAACATCCCAATTCTTTGCCGCAAGATGTGCACTGTTAAAGAATATTGCAACCATGTGGACATCGACACTGGCACCGAATAATAATTTTTGTAAGGGCTAAATGGACACTTAACAAATAAATATCATCAGCCAAAGGCGCAAAAACTAGACAACATCTCCAACAGCATGTGCCATGATGGTAACATGAAGGAAATACAATGATTCCCACTTATTGACTTTCCGATGGCATTCAATGGACATGATGCCTACTTTCTAATCAATATACCATAAGCAAAATCAGGATTTTGATCAGCAATGGTTAAATTAGTTCAAAGATCAAGAAAAACTAAGCCCTTTCCTCTCACAAGAAAAATTAAAAGGAAAAAAAAAAAAAGAAAAAGAAAAAACTTTACTTTAATAATATATTTCATCTTAAAAAAAGAATAATTCATCACATATTGTCAGAATATATAACAGCTGATTTGGATAGTGTGCAGCTAAAAAATATAGCAAATTATGTGGGGTAAAATGAACCAAGACGGACTTTCAACCCTCGTCTCAAATCTCTTCAGTTTCCATGCTGAAGAGAAGAATCACTTCATGGATGCATCTCAGGCAGGTACCTCAAATTTAAGTTGGATCAATCTTGACAATGAAAAAATATTTTCTTAAAAGGCCTTAAAAAATTTATAAATCTATAGGCTGGAAGAACAGCCTTGCCTTTTATCTGAGACAGGGTGATCTCATTAGGATATTGCCAAACCAGGGCCTGTTGGAAGATTAGCGTATGATTGGACTGAGAGCATCTTCCATGATTCCATTGCAGTTGTACATATTTCAGATTGGGATAGTGAAGCTACGCGAGTTAGCAAGCAAAAAATGAGTCTATAAAGAGACATAGAAGCATAAAGGCCTAAAGATGTGTTATTTTATTTTTCATGCCTTCATTCAGAATGCTAATTAAGCATGAATTCAGTAGGATATTAGAAAAAGTTATGCTGCTCTACCGGATTCAGTTCCATATCTCCTCCTATACCATGTATCCCTCTTGCAATTTAATTTGGGCCTTGTCCAACTCAAGATGGCTTAGTCCAGACCTACACCATTGTCATACAAAATCACCAAAAAAAAGTAGCCAATGCACTTTTAGTATAGTAGAAATGATGAGGCTTTCAAGGTTGAGGTGCCTTCAAGAGAAAACTTCCAAGTGTTTGAGGAGAAAATATTAGTTGAAGGCCCTTCTCAGTATGTGGGGGTTAACCTATCGAGAAAAAACAAGCTTGGCTTAGAAATTGGAACAGAAAGGATCCTTTGGACAGATATGCATGCTATTGATGATTGATAACTTGAAACAAAAGCATTGAGGGCCCATGTGATGGAAATCATATCTTGATTCTCTCATTATCAAAATTAGATAGATATGGATAGCTATGATGAAGATCTCAGTATCCAATTAAGTAGATATGAACAGCTATAATGAAGATCATAAATTGATTCTCTCAATATCATATTAGGCAAATATGGGTAGCTATACAATCCCATATGGTGGAAATCATTTTTTGATTCTTCTGACCAACCATGCAACCATATTTAGCAGATAGGACCAATCCTATGAGAATGAAACCATTTCTGATTTTGCTAACTATGTACATATTTGTAAAGATTTTTATTATGTAGATCATATCATTCCTTTAAAGTGAAGATGTTAATTCCTTTGATGTAGGAATTTTTATCCCATAAGATGTATATATAAGCACGTTATTATAGCTAATGAAATCAAGCCTTTTGGCTACAAATTTCTTCTTCAATAATTTTGTCCATAAATTTCTTTCTTAACATTATATCAGAGCCTTGATCATCATCTTCTTCTTGGCAAGTGTTACGCCATCTTTACATCATTCCTATTCTTGATCTCTTTAGCCTAGGCAAGTATTTTTACAGCCTTCATGATGTCACAAGAGTAGAGTTCCTTGATGATAGGGGGGTGATCTCCTCTCCCATTGCTGTTGATTCTCCATATTATCTCTACCCGTCTGATAATCTGGAAATAATATTTGTTTCAACCATTTTGAATGGAGATAACTATCCTACTTGAAAAAGGATGATGCAAAATGTTGGACCTTAACCAACTTTTCAAAAGACAATTATCTAAAAAATGACAGGATTTATTTGTCTTTCTTAATCGCATAAAATTTTGCATCCCAGAGTTGACCCGCATCAAGCCTGATCACCGCCATATGGCAGGTTGGGTGGTCAATCCCATTTAATCCCTACCAACCCACAAGATTTGTTGCCACGTCATCAACTACTCTCCGACTATCATTAACCACCCTCTGATTGGCAATCCCTCCTTAGGCCCTATCGGATGTGTGCTGGCATATGGCCAACAATCTCCCCCTAATGACATCCGAAAAATCTGTCGGATTTCGAACCTACAACCTCACTCTGATACTAGTTGTTGGACCTTAGCCCCTAACTAACTTTTCAAAAAAATAATCGCTTAAGAAAAGGCGGGGTTATTAATCTTCATTAACCGCATAGAACTCCGCATCCCTGAGTTGATCCGTATTAAGCCAGATCATCCTCATGCGGCAGGCTGAGTGGTCAGTCCTATTTAATCCCTACCAACCACCATATTTGCTGCTATTCCTGATCTCCTTGTCCTTCTAGGAGTTGAGATTGGCGTCCCTAAGCAATCCTAAAAGGATTGAAAAGAAGAACAAAGGGAAGTTATAAGAAGGTTGTTGTCCAGATTTTCTACTACAACCTTTTTTTGTTTCAACACCTCCACAGCATCCAAGAGGGATCTCCATGTCCCTTTTCTCTGCTGGTTAGGGGCTCCATCAAAGGTACTTTCAAATCTAAAAAAGAGAGTTTTAGATCTAAAAGAGAAAGGGTTTAGGCAAAGTAAGAAATTCTATCAACAATTCTGCCAACGCTGTAGAATTTTTGAAGGCAATTTTCAAAGAGAATTTGCTATCAAAAGAAGACTCTACAGCCCTTGTTGCTGGTTCTAAGATCCCCACGCTCCAAGGAAAGATCCCAACATAAAATACCCTCAATGCTAAGGATAAAATAGGATTTGTTGATGGTAGTATTTCCAAACCTGATGCTTATTCATCTTATTTTGCAGCTTGGACAAAGTGTAACTGCACGGTTATATTATGGTTGTTCAATGCCATTGCTAGAGATCTGCACAATAGTGTGGTATATACTGATAGTGCACATGATATATAGATGGATTTGGAGAAAAGATTCTCATAGGGTAACATACCAAGGGTTCATCAACTTAAGCACAATCTCTCTCTCTCACTGTGCAAGAAGGGCTCTTAGTCACAGTCTATTATTTAAAGCTTAAAGCCTTATGAGATGAATTGTACTTATATGACACTGTTCCTCCACGTATGTGTGGAGTTAGAAAGGCATTTGCTATAATAAGAGAAATAGAGAAGATCCATCAGTTTTTCATGGGACTAAATTTGAGTTTCAATATGGTACAATTGTAAATTTTTAATAATAATTCATTACCCTCAAGCAAAATTTTTTCTATGGTTGTGTAAAAAGAAAAGTAGCAGTCTGTTGCTGCCACACAGCAACCCAATCACGAGGCTACGGCTATGGCTGTGAAGATCACTTCTTCCATCACATGTGATGCTGGTGTAATATGTGATCATTGCCACAAATCTGGCTATACAAAGAAGCATTGCTTTGAGCTTATGAGCTATCCACTAATGTAGAGAATAAAAGAAAAAAATAGCTCAAACCATACTGGAAGATAGGGATAAAATCAGCGCGGCAAGCAACATCCTATAGGATCTTCAACTGCAACTATTTGTGAATCAAACAATTCTTCAGGACAAGCTACATCACCTATTTCAGGTCGGAATATGTAACAATATACTCAGTTGCTAAATTTTTTTAGTGATGAGCAATCCTCTCCTAGCCTAGCTTCACATACCATGACTTCTACTCATGATCATCTCTCAAGTAAAATTTCTTCTTCCTTTACTACATGGATTATAGATAATGGAGCATCAGACCATATGGCCACATCTTCCACCATCCTAAATTTGCATACTATCATACCCTTTGATAGACCTGTCAAGCTGCCAAATGGTACAAGTCTTCTTATTTCACATGTTGGTGAAGTGAAACTACTAGGTGATATAATCCTTCGTAATGTTCTTTGTGTGCCGAATTTTACATACAATTTGCTCTCAGTTAGCAAATTAACTTCTGATTTATTTTGTGTTATTATTTTTTTTTATTTTTGCATATTTCAGGACCTCATCTCAAAGAAGTTGATTAGAGTGGGTAGATAGAGGGATGGTATCTACGACTGTCACTTTACATCAAACCCTACAGTCCTTCAAGCTATGGCAATGTTTTTTGATTTACTTTGACATATGCATATAGGATATGCTTCTTGTAGTAGTTTATTTAAAATTACGTGTTTGTCTTTTAATTTTTTTTAAAATCATGTTTGTGATGTTTGTCATCATGCAAAACAAACTAGAACTCCTTTTTCTATTAGCAATAATAAAAGCTCTCATTGTTTTGAGATAATTCATTGCGACATATGGGGATCGTATCCGACTCTATTTCTTAATGGCTCACATTATTTCCTTACCATAGTAGATAATTTTTCATATGGTACTTGGGTTTAGTTAATGATAAATATGAAATATCTACTTATCTTGTATCCTTTTGTTGCATGGCTACTACACGTTTGATTCCAAAATAAAAATTATTCGTAGTGACAATGAGGATGAGTTCACATCCATACCTATGAGAGAATTTTACTTGGCTCGAGGCATAGAACATCAAACATCTTGTATTTATACCCCTCAGCAAAATGGAGTATTGGAGCGTAAACATAGGCACTTATTGAAAGGGGCTCGAGCACTTAGGTTTCAAGCTAATTTGCCAAAAAAATTTTAGGAGGAATATGTCCTTACAGCTGCATATATAATCAATCATTTGCCAACTCCAATTTTATGACATAAAATGCCATATGAGGTATTGTTTAAGCAATATTCACCCTCTTATGATCATCTTTGTGTATTTAGTTGCTTATGTTATACATATAACTGTACAAGGTCACGCACTAAATTTGATTCTAGAACCATTCGATGTATATTCTTGGTTAATATAGTACTTCATGAACATATTTTTTGATATTGCTCTTCTTCCATATCAGAGTCAGTGCACAATAGCTGAAAAATCAATTCAGTTACTCCATTGTCCATTCTTAATGATCTACCATCAAGCATACCTACTACCAATTCCACATCCAAACTTTTTATAGATTTAAATAATGCATCTAAAATACTTCCAACAAAGCCTCCTCTGATTAAGCAAGACCAAATTTTGGAACCACAGTCCATTAGATCTACTCGAACTTGACAAACACCAGCCCATCCGAAAGATTATGTCTTTCAATTGCCACCTTCGCTCTATCCCCCACAGTTTGTCGCTCCAACGGCTCCTTCAGGTACTCTATATCCACTTTCAAATTTTGTTCATTATGATAAATTTTCTCTTTGACATTTAGCTTTCTTGACGGCCATCAATTCTATCGATGAATCTAAGTATTTTTCACAAGCCATTAAAAATCTAAAGCGGTGTGAGGCTATGGCAGCAGAGATTGCAGCATTAGAAAAAAATCAGATATGGACTTTTGTTGATTTACCATCTAGGAAGAGAGCCATTGATTCAAAATGGGTGTATCATATCAAGTACAAGATAGATGGGTCAATTGATTACTATAAAGTATGGCTGATTGCTAAGGGTTATACTCAAGTTGAATGTCTTGATTACTATGAGACATTTGCACATGTGGCCAAATTAGTCACTATGCATTGTTTGTTGGCAGTAGCAGCTATACGTAAATAAAAACTGTACCAACTGGATGTCAATAATGTCTTCTTGGAAGGTGATTTGTATGAAGAGATTTTCATGCATATTCCTCAATATTTTACACACCCAAGTGATACACCAGTTTGCAAATTGAACAAGTCTTTGTATGGACTCAAACAAGTATTTCGTAATTGGTTTGAAAAATTCACCTCCTCTATTATCCAGTTCAATTTTAAACAATCCAAGGCCGATTATTCCTTGTTCACTCATGCTCAAGGTGAGAGTATAGTCCTCATCTTAATCTATGTGGATGATATCATTCTTGCCCAAAATGATTCCATCCGTATTTCTTCTGTCAAGACTTATCTGTACTCATAGTTTCATATCGAAGATCTATGCCCATTAAAATATTTTTTAAGAATTGAAATTGCTAGATTGTCAGATGGCATTGTGCTCAATCAAAGAAAATATGCAGATAACATTCTCTCTGAGACAGGCATGCTAGGAGCCAAGCCGTGTGCATTTCCAATGGAACAATATCATTTTTTATCTAGTGTCATTAGTCCAAAGGTGGCGATCCTTTTGTATACAGGCACTTAGTTGGCAGGCTAATCTACTTGACAATTACTTATTTAGACCTATGTTATTCAGTCCATATTCTCAGTCAATTCATGCATGATCCCCTTCAGGCACACCTTGATGTTGTCATGTGGGTTTTTTGCTATCTCAAAATAACAATGAGACAAGATATATTTCTTCCTACATCTAGTAAATTATCTTTCGTCGCTTATTGTGACTTTGATTAAGTGAGTTGCCCCACTACCTATCACTCCACCACTGACTATTTTACCATGCTTGAGCATTCTCTATTTTTCTGAAAAACTAAGATGCAAACTATAGTCTCATGTTCTTCCACTAAAGCCGAATATAGAGCTCTCCTACTACTAGTAAGCTTCTTTGGCTTCGAGCTCTCCTTTCTGATTTACATGTTTCTGTTACGCATCCCATATAGCTTCATTGTGACAACCAAGCAGCTCTCCGCATTACTTCCAATCTGATTTTCCATGAACGAACTAAGTATATTAAGATTGACTGTCATTTTATCCGTGAACGGATCCAATCCAATAAACTCATTACTCACTATATTTCTACCAAGCAACAACTAGTAAATATCTTTACCAAAGCACTTGGAAAAGATCAGTTTCATCATTTCTTATTCAAGTTAAGCATTCTTGATCTCTATGCTCTAACTTGAGGGAAAGTGACGAAAATCATACCTTGATTCTCTCCATATCAAAATTAGACAAATATGGACAACTACGATGAAGATCTCAATATCTAATTAAGTAAATATGAGCAGCTATAATGAAGATCATATATTGATTCTCTTAACATTATATTAGGCAAATATGGATAGCTATATAATCTTATATGGTGAAAATCATTCCTTAATTTTTTTGACCAACCATGCAATCAAATTTAGTAGATAGGACCAATCCCATGAGAATGAAACCATTCCTAATTTTACTAACTATGTACATATTTGTGAAGATTTTCATTATATGGATTATACCATTCCTTTGGTGTAAAGATATTGATTCCTTTGATGTAGAGATTTTGATCCCATAAGATATGTATATAAACATATTATCATAGGTAATGAAATCAAGTCTTTTGACTACAAATTCATTCTTCAATATTCTATCCATAAATTTCTTTCTTAACATCATAAAATCTTTTTACCGTCTAAACCTACAACCAACAATCCCCCACGACGAAAGTGTCCCTCATTGTTGCCTTCCTCAGGTCCTTAAACAACGAGAAACAAACCAACCCAACAGAAAAGACTCTGTTTTCCTTAAATGGTGGTCTTTGGCCGAATACTCTTAGCATACACTACTAGTGATTAATGGAAATGAGAAAAATTGCATGCACCATCGTCTGCCTTGATCATCATGTCTGTGGCTACTAAAGCTTCGGCCCCACCTGCCATGGCCACCTCCACCATTGGCATGGTGATCGAAGTATCGATCCTCTCGTTCTTCACTTTGTACGTGCAGTAGGCCTCACAAGGAGATAGAAAGAAAAAACACACTATTTACCTCATTTGTCGATTATCTTTTATCGTTCCTTTCTTTCTCCCCGATATATTTGTATTTAATGTGAGTTCTCGTGTATATTTATGAAACAAAAGAATTTAAGATTTTTTTTTGATAAAATTGAATTTTATACATACCAATCTAAAAGAATAATTTTGATTCGTAACTTCATCATATGATCTAGTTAGGGATGGTTGAGTCCAAACGAAACCAGTTATTAACCCTATGCTAAATAAGCCTTCTTCTTTGAGGTAACAAATTGGTGGTAACAAATTAGTGGTCACATTTTTTAGCAGTTTTGATACTAGAGGGTTCATGTGATTCTAAAAGTGAAGCAGAATTAATCAAAAAATTTGGTTTTAAAGGAAAAGTAGTCTTTCTCTAACCTAATAAGTTATGCAATTTGAATATTGAAGGCACCCCCTCAACCAGTAGAGCAGAGAAATTGAATTTCTTCCTTAAATATCTTTGTAGATATTGCAGAGTTGTATCAAAATAAATAAATAAATAAATAAAGGGCACATCCGTGGTTTCATGTTCAACTCGTGAAATTTTACGTATTGCATAGCTTGTTTTGACCTAATTGGTTGAGAAAAATCCCTTCATATCACCCATCTCCTCCATCGCAAGTTCACGTTAATGGATAGAAATCCAACATCTCATGGCTATGCGATGCTTGAATACATAATTATGCCTCGGTGGTTTGGGGGTCTATAACTTGAAAAAAAAAAAAAAGCAGCAAATAGGGGTACCTGTTACCCCCCTCTCCTCCTCCTTCCATCCATCTCCCAAAGAACCAGCTGATGGCCTCCTTTCTCTCTCGCAGATTAACCCATAAGCTCCTCCCCCGAGATCCTAAAAACCCTAACCTCAACTCCTTTACCGCCGTTCTCCAGCCCAACTCTCATCTCAGAACTCTCTGCAATGGTCTCACTCCCCTCCCCTTGGATTCTCCCAAATCTAATCCAAGCTTCCTCAAATCCTACCCGATTTCCCCCAGAAATCTCCAATCCCAATCCCTTTTCCGGCAAAGCCCCACAATCCCCAATCTTGGGCCCTACTCCTCACTCAGTTCCATAAACCCTCGCATTTATGTGCTCAAATCCCACTCAAACCTTTTCAAAATCGTAACTTTGGATCCACCCGGGGGTCCCAATCGCAAAACCCCCGCCAGGAACTTCTCCTCGAGCTCGCCGGAGAACTCCTCCGATGCCGGAGACACTTCCCGATCTACTGGATTCCAGCATCAGGAGATCACCGGTCCCACGGTGGAGCGCGACGTCTCCGCCCTCGCCAACGAGACCCGTCAGCTGCTCGACTCCCTGAGTAAGTCCATCTACCACCTCAGTACCACCCTCGCCGTCCTCGGCATCGGCCACCTGGGCCTCGGGGCTTGGATCGCCTACGCCGTGCGGCCCCCCGACGAGGTCTTGATCCAGGGTCTCATGGCCTTCGCCTTCCCCTTCTCGCTGGCTTTTCTCATGCGCCGGAGCCTTAAGCCAATCACTTTCTTCCGGAAGATGGAGGAGCAAGGCCGGCTTCAGATCCTCACCCTCACTCTCCAGGTATCGAAGAGCGTGAACCTCTTGTTCTTGAGGACTCGCGTCGTCTCGGTCTGTTGCATTCTAGGCATTTCAGCTGGGTCTTTGGTCACTCTCTGGTTACGGTGAGATAACTCTGTTCTGAGACTTCGTCGAGGTATCATGTCGTTCCTGGTGTGTTTTTTTTTTTTTTTTTTTTTTTTTTTTTTTTTTTTTTTTTTTTTTTTTTTTTTTTGCTTATTAATTCTGAGTTCGGTGTTCTAAATAGATGTTGCGGTGCTGATGGATCTTTTACAGTATAGAGTAGTGTAAATTTTGAGTAATACTTCTGCAGCATTTTGGTTTTTCATGTATCTAATCTTAAAGTTGACACTTTAAGGATCTCCATGTTTTTAGCAATTTACAGGATCATCAAAAAGCAGAAATAATTTCAGCATGCTTCTTCTTAATGTTTTGCTTGATCTTTGTATGCGATTAGAATTAGGCATGACGTTGTACAATTGGCTTCAGCAATGGTTGCATTGGTTTTTGTTTATTTCAATCACGATCTGAACTCATCAGCCCACTCTTTCTGGAATGTTTTCTTTTAAAAAAAGGTCTTTTTGTGATATTTTCTTTGCTTTGATGAATGATGATGTTATTCTTACTTTGCTATAACAACTATGTCTCCTTTTCCAGAATGCAACTCAGTAACCATCGCCACTGTGGTTCCTTTCATAACCTTAGTCAGCTGTTATGATACCTCGCAAGCATTAAACTCTCTACAACCATAACTTATTGGCATGCCAAATTTTCAAGAAAGTTGAACCATTGGCATAAGCTTATAGAGGATTCATATAAAGTTTATCCACCAAAGATGTTAACTTCAACCCATCTCTATGTTCATTTTCTATGCAACAATTGTTTGTTGAGAGAGTGGTAGCAACCCCACATTGAACAGTGATTATATACTCATGAGCCAATCCGCATAACAAACTTAAGCTTCTGGGTTGGACTTCAAAATGGTACCAGAGCCCATGATCCCTCTTGCTGCCAATCCTCCAAAATTGTCACTTCTGATCCACATTTCTTTAGGTTTCATCCCTCCTCGGGCCCTACACTTGAGAGGGGGTGTTGAGAGAGTGGCAGCAATCCCATATCAGATAGGGAAGGGATCTTAATAGTGCTTATATACTCATGGTCTATCCACCCAATAGCTTAAACTTTTGGACTGAACTTTAGCATGGTATCAAAAGCCAATGATTCCTCTTGCCGATTCCTTAACATGCTCACTTCTAGTTCACATGATAATAATCCCACATCGAATAGTGAAGGGGCCTTAGGAGTACTTATATGCTCATAGGCACATCCACCTAGTAGCTCAAGCTTTTCTATTGGACTTTAACATTGACTGATGATGTAGGTAACCTTTTAACCTACTCTTACCATTTACGATTGCTAGAAAGAAGTAGGTAATTTTGCCCCTGTTACAGATGAAAAGCCTACTTGATTATTTCCACTGGATTTTTTCAAGCTAGCCACTTCTTGTCCTGCTCAGGTGTGTTATAGTGTAAAAGAGAGAACACATTTCTCCTTTTGAATATGAACTATTTCTCCAATTCATGGGTTGCAAGTATTACACTGATCCAATATGCCAATTTTTAGAATTTCATCAAACAATTTCTCCATTTTGGTAATTTATCTAATGTTATGCTGTTTCCAGAAAAACCATTCATATCTCTTAAAATCCATAAATAATCTAGATATTTCCATTCTCCATCAACCATCATGTGTAGCAATACTGAAATTCTTTGGTATTGAGCCCTTTTTTTTTTCAAATTTAGAATAAGCTGGCACCTTGGGTGACTGCATTTACCCTAAAATTTAAGAGTATGTCAACAGCAGACGCCTTGATAAGACCTCTTGTATATGGCTTGATAACAACAGTGCCTCCAAAAGGCAGGAAAAAAAACTATAAAATTCACAAAAACAAGGATTCTTTTTTTGAATTCTATAGGAAAATCTCCAATAGATTCTTAACGGGATTGTACCAAAAAAAATTTCTGCATCCTGTTACAAGTTATTAAGTTCATTATTTGACTGTAGAAATCAACTGATAACACAAGCCACTGAGTAAAAATATGAAGCTCAGCACTAAGTTGGTGGTCTTCAGGTTCTCTTCTTGTCATATGCTCTCCGGCCAGCCATTATTCTGGTAAATTACCTTGGATAAACATTCCTTGATGGCAAAGAACAAAAGATACTTAGCAGCTACTGCATTTATGGATTGCTGTGAAGTTATTCTTTGCCAACAGCAGATGTCATTTGTAACTACAGTTGCCTTGCACAAGGTCAAGGTGTTCTGTAAGTATGAACAACTGAGTGCTATTTGTCCAACTTCTTTTGACAGTGCATCCACTTGGTCTTATCTCTAAAAGCAATTCTTATTGGTGAGAATGGTTTTAAGGACTAAGCTGTGTTGCCTTGTATACAGCATACCGCACCGACTGGATATGCTATTGGTGTGGGGGGCTTGGATTGGATGAATGAGCTGGTCTTTGGATTGGAGTAGAGCTAGATGAATGAGCTGGTCTTTGGATTGGAGTAGAAAGATGGAGAAGATTTGATGGTCCCCCTATATTGACACATAATATAGCTGTTGTGCCAACTACAACATCATACCATATATCAGTACGGCAGTGTACCGTACCAACCTGACCATGTGTAACATAATTGCACCACAAGATTATTAAAACCATTCCTTAGAGTATTTTTTTGTGTCTCATGAAGCTAAAAATTCAGCGGTTGAGAAAAAACAGCTCCATAGATTGGGCAGAAGCACTTTCATTTGGCAGTAGCTTGTTCTAAATGGGTCACTCCTCTGGTCCTGCAAATACTAGGAACTGGTGTTTGACCAGCTGTAGTTTCTATTAGATTTTGGGCCCTCCCAATTTGGGTGCAGAGATGAGACTTTTTGTCAACCAGATTGCTGTTTCTCTAGATGATACAACTTCCTCTCCAAATGGTCTTAGTACGCCAGCAAGTTCCTCAAGCCTCTCCTGCTTTAGCAGCTGTGCACATAGTTCAAGGAGGGACTCCAAAGCATTAGCTCTTTGCTGGATAATGTTCAAGTTGTCCCACTCTGCTTGTATGCTATCACCATTTTGAAGGGTAAGTGTGCTTGCTGATGAGGTCACTTCTGCAACCCCACCTGTCTCTTCCATGTCTGTTTTTGTTCTTTGCAAGAGAGGGACACTAGCTGGTCTTGCTGGGCCTGCTTCCTCTCCACTTCTTACTGATGTCTCACATTGTACATATATGTCATCTGCCTTCACTCCTTGTGAGTCCATAGCAGTAACTTCCACCTTCAAGGTGCTTATTAGAGTTCCATCAGTTTGGTCTGTTTGTTGCTTCTCTGTAGGCAAGCACCCGGTCTTTTCACTGGTTAGTTGATTGCCTTTAAATCTCTCTTGTTCTTCTGTACTCTTAACGATTAGGTTGCCATTATCCTGTCCTCTTTCGTCAGCATCAGTACTCATCCGTATCTTAGAACTGCTAGGATCAATTCTCTTAATCTCAATGTTATTTAGGTTACCAGCAGAGCAGAGATCTGCCGCGTCATTAATGGTCTTGCTTGATGAGCTTCCTTTATTCCTTCTTATTGGTTTAGCTACAGGTCCTGACTGTCTTGATGCATCATCTCCCACCGCACTGCAACTACTGGTGGTGCCAGCTTGTGGTTGACTGTTACCTTGGCTTCTTGCTCGTTTCTCTGGTGAACTGTTGTTGTTACTCTTTATTGGAAGGTAAATGGGAGAAGGATTACAGGATTCAGCAAGATATGGCTGCAAATAGGGGTCCCTTAATAGCTCTGCAGCCTGAACGTATGGAACCATAGACATAAGCATGTGTGGAAGTGTTTGAATTGCTTAAAATAAAGTAGGGCCACTGGAACTCACAGTAGGTCTATGTTCTGGGTGTTTCCTCAGCATGCATTTGATCAATCGCTTCCTGTCATTTATATGGCATTTGATCTCAATTGATACAGCTGTTTATGATGAATCAATAGTTGAAACCAACTACAGCAGTAGTTAGTGTTAGTAGAATTGATGCTGTATATCATTAATGAGATCATTTGCATGGCATCAATTTGTTCTTTGTAGAAAGGTTAACAATATATCAGATTTGAGATACTACGGAGGACAGCATACTCACAGTGAAGAAGAGTACAGAGTGGGCATCGGTGATATGGAGGATCTGTTTATTTTATTGATCAATCCTGCCATGTCCTGTCCAAATATTTTCATAATAAGGTGGGGTGTATTTGGTAAGATTAATTCTCATTTTACAATACTAGGAGATTTGCTTTGTCCACAGCCAAAGGATTCGACATTTAAAATGTATCTTGATGTACTTACTGGGGCTCGGAATGCTGGGCGATGTGCTGCAATCTCAAACATACAGCAACCTGAACTTTGTAATAACAGACAATACAAAAAAAAAAAAAAGAAGAATGTTGTTATTGATGCTTGCAGGTGCCCTTGCTTAAATTTGAAAGCTTGACGCTAAGTCTTACCAAGTGACCAAATATCTGATTTGTAGCCATAGGGTATGTCTGCTAGTATCTCTGGGCACATGTAGTTGGGAGTGCCTACAACCTACGGAAAGCGCAAAATATCATAAGATATCTGAAAGAGAACTAAATTAGAAGATCATTTTTGCCATGTGTGTAGCAAATATCATTTAATTTTTTATGGTGCAAAAGAGCAGCATGTTATGTCACAGAACAATGCATGTATGCTTCAATTATGTTGCTCTTTTGCTTGCAAAGATGATTTTTCCTTGGTTCTGTCCCTTCTAACTGACCAATATGATGTTGAGGATTTTTTTGGTTTGGACAACGGCAATTTTTTTTTAAATAAAAGAAGCTCAGAAGTTTCCTATCTTTGGTGATATAAGTTGATGTTGTAAACATCAAGATGATGATTCACGTTCTTTCGAGGAACCAGACTTGCAACTATTGGAACTGAGTTATTCAGTTGACTTCCAAGCTAATAGGTCACAGATATCATGTTGCAATCTTTTTCTTTCTTTCCTTAAATAGAAAAAGCAAAAAGGGAAAAGAAAGCAGCTTTTGACAGGAGAGAAGAAAACGAAAAGCCAATAACTTTTGGGAGGTCTGACAGACACGAATTTCTGCCCTTAGAACCCTATATTCCCTTCTAAGATTGAAATTATGCTATTGCTCCTCCTTTGGTTTAGCCATCTCCTTCCATTTATCCCGGGATCTTTGGAGGAGATGCAGGAAAATTTACTCATTCATATCACCATATATTAAAGAATTATAATTGCTGTGCATGGTTGCATCCAGCAAGTTTCTAATGGCAATAGTGAAGAAGATAATCTTGTCAATCTTTGTTTTGTATATCGTACATTCAAATTGATTACCAGACCAGAAGTCTTGTCTTTTATTTCTTTCCAAGCGGTGATAACCATGGCTGAACTTTCAAGCTCATGAACAAAATTAGGAAGAGTCTCAAACATGTTAGTGTGATTTTGCTAGCTCTTACAATTGTCTTTGTTTGTGTTCAATATAAGCATGCTTGCAAGCATCCATGTAACAGAACACTTGAATGAATTGTATATCTGTTTCAGGTTGGCATATCAGGCATCTTTATACCTTTAGAACAAACTATGATGTACTTACTGAACTTAAAGCAAGTGATTTAGTATTCTGTACCGAAGAAGCAAGATCTTCCGAATTGAGCAATTTTGCGAGTCCAAAATCACCTGCAGTCATCCGGCAAACCGCTTAAGAAAAGATAAAGGCTAAGGAGCCATTTATTCTCTTTTGATGCCTAGTATATTCTACCATGTAGTATGAGCACATGCTATTCTGCACATTGTGTATATTCTTTCATATTAGAATGTCAATCCATTTTGCAGAACTTCGAGAGCAAACTATATAAAATTAGTGATATGCTATTAATAGGTTTTATGAACTACCATGTTATTTTAGAACTTGCTGATATGAGTACCCAGAGGGCCCAAACAGTTTTAGGGATACAATCCTTCTGTAATATTGCGAGACAGTAGCATGCAATATTTGCAGTATGTGATAAACAACTCAGATTGGTATTGTAGCATTAGCAGGAGTTTATCTCATCTTACCTAGCCGTATGTCATCATCCTTTGTTAGGAATATGTTAGAACACTGAAATCAAATGCAAATGGGTTATGCTCTAAAGCATCCGTAATTGCCATTAAAATAGTCCTACATAACAATTTTTAAGGAAGAAAGTTGAGCTGCCAGTTTTAGTCCTTGGAATTAAAGCAGTAGATGGTCGTACCTTAAGATCCCTATGGAGAACACGGTTGGAATGCAGGTAATCGACGGCCAAAAGCAATTGGGTCAGCCACTTGCATACTCTCTGTTCATCAGGAAAAAGGTGGAGAGGAAGAAGAATTAAAAAAGTTGATGCGTGAAAAGTTAAACAGCACTTGGGTGATCTTTGTTATAGGCAAGACACATCTTCCTTACCTCCTCTGAGAACAACACTCCTCTGGCCTTTTTTATCCTCTCAGCCCTGTTTCACACTCAAGGTCAGAATGGAAGAGAAGAAAGCGAATGATACCAGGAGAAGGTGAAACCTTATTACATACATATCACCCCCTTCACAATAACCAGTGACAATACAAACAGAACTTCCCTGCAAAACGAAGACAAAGTTACCTCCAACTTGAATGAAAAAAAAAATGGTCAAGTTTTATAGCATGGATAACAATGATAGAAATTTCTGTCACTTGAGAACCCATTCATAATGGTTTTGCTATATTTTGCTCAGAAACAGGAGTATTAGTTACTAAACCGATGTTACATTTTTTTTCAAAGTCTCTAAGAGTAGCATATTTTTATTTTCCCCACCTTTGCCTTTTTTTTTTTTTTTTAGCAGCTGCTCTCTAGGTGAGCAATCTATGATTCCATTACATGCAGCCTATCTGGTTAAAAGGATGGTTGGGACAATACGATGTGCATTCATTTCAATCGAAGATCTGTTTGGATGCCAGAAGTCAAGGTTCACTAATACATTGTACACCAGAGGAGAGTATGAAGCCAAGAACAAACTGTTAATTTATATATGTATGTATGTATATGCATGTCAAAATGAGTATAATATTAAAAATAATATATGTTGGTTATTGTTCAATAGTTAGCAATAGTAAAAGAAATGTGATAATTATGCACAAATCACACTATTAATTGGATGCATTCAAATTATTGGCAGCCATGCTCATGAGAAACCATTCTATCTGCTCATGTACATGACACCTAAGAAATATTTGGCGTGAGCAATGCAACACACATCAAAGTTATGTGCTGCGGTGTATGGCCGTAGATTAGGATCTCAATTTCTCACATGTCAAAACATATTAAATTCTACCCATTCATAATGAAGATACAAAAGACAGGATTGTCTCTCTCAAAATTAATGACAAAAATAGATGTACCCTCCCCGCGTCTACCCCCCCTCCTCTCCCTCGTTGCTCAAAAGATCCCCATCCCAAAGTTGGATAATTGATCTTAGCGTGAGGTGTAGAATCGCTACATACTAGTTTCAAGATCAAAGATACACATGTTACCTTAAGTTGTTTAATAATAAAGTGCTTATACCTGTTCGATCAAAAAAAATTGCTACCACCTCATAGCCCAACAAGCGGGCACAAATCTCCTGAGGTGAGAGGTAGAACAACCATCATGTAACCACAAACTGCCACGAGAGACGCTACACGATGAATTCATTTTTTATGCACATTCCGGGAACCTATGGCATCGTTACTCTTTCCCAAAATCCTTATCAGAGGGTGCGCGGCGGTGTGTTGGATTTTTTTTTTTTTCGGGGGGGTGAGGGGGAGAGGGGGGTAAAAGTGTGCCGGAGTGTTTGGAAGGGCGATGGCAAACTCTACCTTGTCCACCCAGCCGTCTCTGTAATCGACGATGTACGGATTACTCAGACTTGCCATGAGAGCCATCTGTGCCACAGATCACAAGAACACCTCCAATCGGTACACAACTCGCAAAGCATGACGAATCATCACGCGATTCGTAAAATCTGAACTAAGATTGGATTCGTAGTAAAGAATTGATTACCTCCTGATGAGCAGTACGTTGGAACTTCTCCGTCTGCTTCGCCAATCGTATCCTCTTTAGCACATACCTGCCATGCCAAAAGAATTCATCCATAGAAAGAAGGAAAAAGAAAAAAAAAAAAAAAAAAAGGAAACCACCAATCGAACGGCTGAGATGCAAAGAAGACGGAGATGGACGGCGTACTTCTTGCGCTCGGTCTTGTGGAGGACGAGAAAGGCGGCACCGAAGGAACCCCTCCCGATTTGCTCCACCACGTCGTACCACTCATCGCCTCCAGCTTCCATCTTGGACTCGTCCTCCTCCTCCTTCGATCCACCGGCTCTCCGACCCATCTTAAATACCAAGAGAAGGTAGAGGACACAGAGAGAGATAGAGAGGGAGGGAGGGAGGGAATTAAATGGCGATCATGCCGTTAGGAGTGGGGGGAGTAAAAGAGTGCGCAGAGGCATCAAAAACGCTCAGATGGATATCACGCGGGGAGAGGGAGATGGATTTGCTCGGCGAAGTGGTGGTAATAATGGCTTTGGGAAGCTTGGCGGGGAAGGGAATATTATTTTTTGAAAAATAAAATGGCAAGTTATTTAAAGGGAAAGGAAAGAGGAAGGCGAGAGGTGGGCGGAAAAGGTTGCTTGGCATTTGAGAGTGGGAGGAGGGAATGATGGCCGGAGGGGGCCGCCGCCGGGGGGTTGGTGTCCATCGGATGGGGGTGGGTGGGGGCCGGATGGAGTGGATCGACGGTGGAAAATTATTCCGGTCTCTTGTCTTTGTTCCATGTTGCTTTTTTTTTTTCTTTTTTTAAATGGGTGGGCGGTAATAGGCGTTGGGAGTCCCGGATAAGCGTTTCGGATGGAAATGGATTCGGCTTTAGAAGTGACATGAATTGATGTCATTATTACCATCTTCCAGCATGTTCATAACAAAAACATTTTTTTTTTTTTTTTTTTTTTTTTGGAGATAACGCGAATGCTAGTTCATGAGCCTCCACATATATTTCCTTTTATTATAATATTTTTAGTTTCAAAAAAAAAAATATTTCAAAATTACTATACAATTTCTATTTTGTCTAATTTTACAAAAGAAAAAAAAACAAAAAATGAAGTAGAAAGAAGAACATTATATCAAATGAAGGATATATTTATGAAAATATTTTTCAAATAAATTAATTTATAAAATTATAGCTAAGAATCAAATATTCATTTCACATGTCCTATCTTTATCATGAGCCGACTACATGAACATTCATGTTTTCCTTCTTTATTTTTATAAGTTTCAAATTAATGATACCTTCAACCCACTTTAGCATCACAACATGTACCTAAAAGCTATATCTTTGCTTTACCTGAATTTTAGCATGATTATTTGATGCTCAAGCTAAAAGCTATTCATACTTGAGTAAAAATTTAATCATAACTCATAAGTGACATAACTTTGACAGGAAACCTTATAATTCATAATTTGTTGCTAAGAGATCCAAAAGTTCCAGGGTAAATGGTTGAGGGAAAATAACAAATATAAAACAAAAGGTAGGAGAAACCACTTTAATGAGACTTTTTTATTTTTGGTAAAAAATTTGGTGATTGGTAAAGGGCAAAACTATAGAAGAAACAAACATATAAGGCTTTTGTATATTGTTAATTTCAGTTAATAGATCCAAAAATTCCTTGACAAATGGTCAAGGGAAGACAAGTAGTATAAAGACAAAACCAGCAGGAACAACTTGAAAAATAAGGCTTTTGTATGTTCTTAGTTTGCTGAACGGTTAAGAGGGAAAAAATAAAACCAAAAATAAGGGCTTTTGAAAAACCTCTTGGTGGCTTTTCATGGTTTGAGAGAAGTAGTAATATTCTCGACATATGCTTCACTAGTTGAAAGTACAGTCATCAAAACAACTCGAGATTAACAACTTTTATTGCTATTTGTTTTTTCGAATAGAGATTGATATGACTCAAATTCGGTGCCCATTAAAATTATGCTTGCCAACTCGATCGATCGATAGTCGAATGGCATATAACGTACAAAATCAACAGTCGAGCAAAACACCAAGCAAATAGCATGAATGATTATAACCGATACAATCTCAGCACGCTATATAAGAAAAAGCATGATGGCTCATTGAAAGATCAAGCAACTAGATCGTGATAAATCCTCACTCTCTTTTTTATATAAATTAGACTAGAGGACCCCATATATGAGTCTGTCAGCTCGCTCTCACCTCCTTACTCTTTTCAAATCTCTATATTCCTTTTGAAAACTCCACCTAACTTAATCATTGAAAGATCCCCCACCACATATATTCTGATGACCTCTACTCACTTCTCTTTGGTTGCAGGTTAGCTCTCATACTACACAGCCCCACTCCAATCGAGCCTAGTAGACCAATCTTTGTTTGCCAAATCATCAACTCCCTCAGATCAGATTTTACGCAGCAACAATTTCTTGTATACAATATTCCAGTGGCAGCTAAGCAAAATTATTGCATAAGATCGGAACAAAACTTGGGCTGCTCCTGGTCTGCGATTTGAGTGCAAATTAAGCTACGGATGATCATACGACCTGTTGGAATCACTCAACACTCATTCCAGCTGCCGACTTTAGCGTCCAAGTCAGCGTGTGATGCACCTCGGCAACCAACTCGATAGGGCTGGACTTGCATGTAGAAAATAGACTTAGCCATTGCCCAACTCCACAATAACTGGACCTAATCTAGCTCAAATATTTTGGAATAGATTCTGGACCTTACTCTTTTCTGAGTCCAGGGTTCGTGCAGGTTGTTTCAACTTCGATCTAATGCATCTATGCACCTGTTTGAGATTTTGCTTCCAAAGCAAAAGAAAATATTGGTCATCGCGAAATTGGCCTAGCTCTCCATCTGTTTCCCAGATAGGACGGAACATGGAAGGGATGGAGATGATAGATCCCATGTAATCAATCAATTACCAAAAGAACCTGAAAATTGGTATCCGAATATTTTTTGATCTTGATTGAACCCAACTTTGGCTGTTTGTAGTAGCACACAGGTACGCAAGCGTCCAGAGGAACAAGGAAAACTTAAATATCAAAGAAGACATTCATTGGATGGGAACATGTAGTAGGTGGTTTTTAGCATCAAATACCAGTGAGAGTGGAATAAAATCGTTCCACGGTATTTTCCCTCGTACAAACAAGGTTTAAATAGCATTTTGATGCCATTGAGATGGGCCACCACTGACGCAGTTGTTGATTGTGTAGCCGTTACAACCACCGAATTCTTCCTACAATACATTATATCAAATTTTTATTACAATCACAACTACTGTACCAATACTATAATAAAAAAGAATAATTGCTGCTGTCCCGATCACCAATTTATTTGATAATGCTGTGATAAAAAAATTATTTTCTGTTTCTGGTGGTACAACATATTTTGGAGTGATAATTGATGCAGACATTATACAATAAAAAAAGGTAATTGATGCAAACGTTTGAATTGTAGCAACTACAATTTCCCCCATTATTTTGTGTATTACATAATGAAGGGAACCCGAAGCCATTAAAGTTAAATCTTAAATTTTAAAATCTATGTGGTCTTTATCAAAAAAAATCTCTGTGGTCAAAAGCCTTTTCAAACTGTTATCATTTAGCAATCTAATGCGGTGCATGACACGCGAGTGGCCCAAGCGCCCGTCGTCACACAAATCGAAGCACCAGATCGTCTATCGAAGCGATTGCAGACTGAAAACCCGCGGCAGAGCGGCGCCTTATGCCGAGAATTTCTTTAGGTTTTTTATCATCACTATTTTTAACAATTTATTATAAAGGAAGCAGTCAAGTCGTGCAGTGATTGCTACAGATCGAATAAGAGCCATTATAATGATACAAGGCTGTCTCCAATAACTAAGGTTGCAAATAATTAGGTCAAATGGCAGCATGCTTGACCCCGATCCAACACGGTTTTATGTTTAGGTTTTGATCCTAGGTTCGGACCCAACCCATCCAACCTATAAGTTAATCAAGTCGGGTGATGTCCGGTGGAAAAAAATTTAGACTCAAATGATCCATCGGATCGAATTGAGATCAATCATGACTTTAAACTAGCATGAAATGTTCGGATTAAGTTCAGACTAAGCAAGATCGAGACTGCAGTTTTATCAAATATTTAGTTATTATTATATAACTAAAATAATAACAATTGATAATTAACTACAGAATTACTAAAATCTTTCAAACAAAACTGTAAAGTCAACTTAAATATGAATTTTTATTTAAAAGATTTTTTGATTTGATCCAAAAAAGTGAGCACTCTTAAAATACAACTTGCAAACTACTATTTAAAAAATAAGTATCTGCATACTTAAAATCTTACAAACAAAAATCCACCAATGAATGTTCAAATATAATCAAGTGAAGACGGATGAGGAGAGCTGCGATTATTAAGATGAACAAAGAGAAATTGATTTAAATGAAAAGACATTAGCTTGAAGAAAATTGGGTCTTAAATAATTTAGATTTCTCATTAGGTTGGAGCTCAGGTCAAGTCGAATCCATTTTTTATTGACTCAAATTAAACCCAGGTATTGCACAAGATGGTCTGTCAAAACAAATTGGAAAACACAAAAATCTAATAGTTTATAAGTAAATAATGACTTGGATAATATTACTACTATTTTTTCATTATAACATTGTTATATTGGTGTTATAAAATTTATAAATGAGCAAGATTCCTTTTTCTTTTTTGGGATATTTTTGTTACGGAGGGGGGCGGTGATGGTGTGATAAAATAATTTTAGTGGAGCATCTTTCACGATTTCTGAATCAATGGTTGTCCAATAAATAGAGGGACAACTAATTCAGCTTATTCATACTATATATAATTAATAACTACAGATCACAATAGACAGGGAAAGCAAGTTTTGGTCAATCAGGTTTCCGTTGACGATACATTCCAACAGAATAATGCAGTTCCCAAGACCACCATGATCAACGGAAAGTGCAGATGCACAACGATCAACTAATGCATCAATATTAATGTAATCCAATGCCCGAAATCGATGCATATGGTTAGATTTCTCATGATACAACTAGCATCTTATTACTTCATGATTGACCTTGAATAAAATTTTGTTGTTAAAAATTACTTTGAAAATGCTTGACACATGAAAAAAATGATTGTTGAGCATTTTGATTTAATTTTGGCATAAAAACATATACTATGCTGCCTTCCTCAAATTTCATAAATTGTTTGCATTGATAGACATGTAATGAGTATGGTTTTAAAAAATGTAAAAGTTTTATTTGTAAAGGTTTACTCACATGATGTGTCTAATAAATTATGTGACCATAATTTTGTTAGTTAATGATATGGTGCTTGAAATATAAATAATTCTAGAAGGATCTTTGATTGCAATAAACCGGCAAACAGTTTGCTTATGCTCGAGTTTCCCATATAAAATTCACTTCAAATGTGTGATGGAACATACATATATTCCATACATCAATGCTGGCCAAGATTTCAATAGAATTATCCCATTACAACAAACACCCACCAAAATCATTATTGATCATTATAATGATTATAACAGGAATTATTTGCTCCACAATATGTGATTTCAAATTTGTTGGCATTGAGTTTTTCTTTTCTTTTTTTTTTTTGGGGGGGGGTGTGGGTGTGGTAAATGAGTGCTGCTCATTAATATAGCTAAAAAATCAGAGATACAGACTATGTTTCTGCAAAACAGGCTTACAGCCCATAAATAGAATCGGGCAAAGTTACAGACACTAAGATCCCAAAATCTGATGCCATAACAGATAGAAACCATTGTACTCTAATATAGAGTAAAATAGAAAACAGCACTGAAAAATTTAAACAAAGCAGGGCACTGGAGTGTAGAGTGTTATATGTGAGAGCAAATACAGAGCAATCTTTTAAGTCACTGACTTTTATATCTAAAGAAGCAAAAGCAATGTGCTTAACTCCCAGGCATTGAGTTAGTGATCATTACAACAACTGTTCTAGCAGTTTTATAATGGAAAATACCCAAAACTTAGCAATGTTATTTTCCAACTCACCGTTCACTTAATAAAAATTATTAGTTTCTAGGACTCTATAGAGAACTAACAAAATAAATTTTTAAAAAATTATATTTCATTCAGAAAAGTAGTACAAATGCAAATAATGCCTATTAGATAATATTTTAATAGGTTGTTATAGTACAAAATAAACATTATAATGATTACCAGTATACTGATTATTATGTTTGTCCATTATTACATATATTGTGTAATGGGGATCAAAATCGTTCACCCCTAATCTCAAACTTGCGAGCTCTCCATACTGCATAGAAAATGAATTTTGATCTAATCATAACTTGTTCTTATCATATTTATAGGTAGCACAGAACATGAGACTTCACCATGTTCATAAGCAATTTAATCATATTTTGTTCTTATATTTATAGGTAGCAGACTACACCATGTTTACAAGCAATTTGTATTATGAAAGAACCTCTTATTCTTTTAAGAAAAAATTATTAAAGGAACATTGAACTTGACATTTGTTTATTAGCAGTTTATGTATCTTTTTTCCTCTTTCACTCCCTTCAAGAAAATGACAAAAACTAATTGGTTGTGCTTAACATATGACAAACCTTTTTTGAAAAGCTAGAATAGATGCATAACTACATTTTAGTTGCCTCATATTTTGCTATAGAATTATCTACACCCCACCTTCCACACCCCCCGCCCCCCACCAAAACCTTTCTTCTAGACAATAAAAGAAGGATCGTTACATGATTTGTTGTTTTTTTTCTTTTTTTTTGCATAAAATTATCCTATTGCTACCTTACGTAGTTCGTTTGGTCTATGAAAACATAATAGTTTATTTACTTACTATTACATCGGTTTTTGCTTGACAATATATTAACACGTACACGAATAATTTCTTATTTGTTTTGAACTTAATCCATATTGTACATGGATTCATGACATGGTAAGTTTCCTGATACTGCACACCAATTTAGTAGCATAAATAGATTATCAAATGTGCAAACAGTTCATCTTTTCGTACTGTCACACAAATTATTCAGACTTTCCTATATGCTCTTCTCACTAGGTTATCTCCTTGAGATTCCTGTGCAGCGTACAAAGGACTCTACTAGTTAAGGAAAGAAAGCTGTCGAGTATTCTGGCTGACATTGCATTTTCAACAGTAACTACAGACCATTATCCAGGAAGTCCAGTAATCTCATAATTATCCCTAAAAAAAGAAATGGTCAAAACTCAAAAGGAAAAAGAATCATGAGCAGGATCTATAGCTGCCTCATCCAAAATAAGCACCCTCTCTTTACCAGAAGTAGAACTATAGCTAGTAGTATTTCTTTATCGCTTAAGAAAATGTTGGGTGCTTTACTCAATTTAGGCTACTGATCTTATAATAACAACTCAAACCTCAGCTTACTCCTGACAGTATGTAGAAGATATGCTAGATGCGAGAAAACCATCAACTTCGGCTATCAAACACTCCACATAGGACCAGGTTCCAGTTAGAACTGTCGCCTGTAAATTAAAATCATCCATCAAATTGAGGCTTCTAAATGGGCATCTCTCTGAATATTGGGTAAGAGCCAGGAAGATAAGCTACTCGGCACTTAAGCAATGAAATACAGAGCATCAGACTAGGAATTCTACCAGAGAAGACTCCACAGAATTGCTTCACTAGTGTTTCCGTCTTTTGGCCTGCTTGCTTTCAAGCCTTTGGCGGGCCTCCTCAAACTCTTCTTCTGTTGGTTCTGAAGCAACCTCCCCATTGTACTTAGACATTATGGATGAGAGTATAGAGTTAAACTGATCTTTCCTCTGGCTACTACGCTGTGAAATGATGGAGACTAGATCGGTTGATGGCTGCTTCTTCGACCTGAAAAAAAAATTAGAAAATTATGAAGGTTCATAACAGCACTCGCTCCATGATCAAACAAAGAAGTTCTTGAGTTGAACTCACTTCCCCCTTTTAACCAGAGGATCTGTAGGTGGCTTTGTTTCAGACACTAGTTTTGCCCATTTTTGATATGCTTTTGTTGTTCTCAGTTCACCTACAGGAAGAACATGCAAACTAATTAGTGCCTCAAGCATAGGAAAGAACATATTACAGTAAACAAAGCTATAAACCCTGCATTCACCTGCCATTCTCTAAATATAGTAGCTAGGAGAAATTATTACCAAGACAACAAATGCAGGACAGGTTGCAGGTGGCCACAGTAAACTGAGTAACAACTTGATAGATTTTCCCCTCACTTAAAAGAAAATAACCGATGCCTACTCACAAAAAATTATTTATATTCACATTATATTATTATATTATATTATATTTGTATTATACTTATATTTGTATTATATCTATATTTATAATCATATTTATAGCTATAGAAAGAGAAAGAGAGAGATTTATATATTTCAGGCTGTGGACAGTGAAAACAAACCATACCTTCAGCTATCGCTTCATCGATGATATCCTTGAACCGGTGTGAATCCAGCTTCGGATCAGAACAAAGCATTGAACAAAAAAGCCTGGATGACAAAGATATTATGTCAAACAAATTATACACCTGGAGGAGATTAGCATTGTCACTCCCTGGAGACCATATTGCTAAAAAAAAAAATGCTGTGCCCAGGGGAAGCCAGGATTTCAGTTGACAGAGGGCAAAAATAAAAACTCATGCTCTACAATTCATTTTCAAATAAAAATCCTGGAAAAAATTAAAAAAAGAAAATAATCATAAGATCTCTATACATTAATTTCTTGAATGAATAACGAATGCACAAATCAAAAATAGGGTGTTAAAATAACATATGATTCTCACTTGCTTAAAAACTTTTTCTTTATTTAAGAGAAGAGTTGCCTTAGCTTGTTTAGTTTTCAAGCATCAACAAAAGAAATATGAGCACTCCTGATTTGAAATTAATAAATAGGGTTCTAAGTAATGTACCAAAAAAAAAAAAATAAGGTTCTAAGTGCAGGTCACTTGAATCCCAGAAAGAAACATAAGACAAATACAGAGGTTCTTGACAAGGGAAGAAAACAATAAAGATAGTCAGCATGGGGTGGAATGTGGAGATGTTGATAGTCAGCGTGGAATGGAATGGGGGAACATCTTGCTAGTCATCGTTGTT
Organism: Elaeis guineensis; assembly: GCF_000442705.2. Lineage (NCBI taxonomy): Eukaryota > Viridiplantae > Streptophyta > Magnoliopsida > Arecales > Arecaceae > Elaeis > Elaeis guineensis. The sequence continues at coordinate 146,498,564 of NC_025993.2, forward strand.
TCCTATCCCTCCTTTTTGTTGCTTCCCTTCTATATTTTCTCCAGGCAATCAGGTTTCATTTAACATTCTAATCTTTAAAAAGACCAGGTAATATAAGTTTCTAACAGATTATTAGTTTCCTAATAATTAGGGAATCTAGAGGAGCATAGGAGGTGGACTTTGCTGAGGGATAGCCATAGAGATCACACAATTTCACGATCTCAGAAAAAATCATCAAAAGAAACAGCCAAAAACTTAAGGGGCCAAAGCTCAACACGTGATGTCTGACTAGAGAACACAATGCCACTTATCTGCCAATGTCCCTGAATAGCAGCCAAGGGCCCAACCAGCCCTATGTGGTGGATAGTGTTTTCCAGAGTGAAAGAAACTAGGCCTCCAAGAAGATAGCAAAATGCATTAATATAACTCTAAAATACCTGTTCATATTTCCCTTGAACTTAGTGTAGAGGTCCTTCAAATCCTTCTTCTCAGAATCTGATCCCCTGTAGTTTGCTTCAAATTCTTCAATATCAGCTTCGGTCACCTACTTACCAGGTAAGAAAATTTGTTCATGATCATAAAGAATTAGGGGTAATAAGGGGTCTAAGTTTAATGCATATACCTGTCTAAACATTGATCTGAAAAACTCCTGCAGATTTTCAGCAGCTTCCCCAGATAAGGCCTGACCAGCATGGAAACAAATCACAAAAGGATTAAAGCAGGCCAACCAACTAAATAACTTCGATTTAAGATATAGGAAGAACTTGATTTTTAAGGACTCACAACATCATCAACACAACCAGTCTGATCATAAATCGCCCTTTTCTCCTCATCTCCAAGCACAGATATCACTTTTTGCAAGAGCTGGAACTTCTCTTTGGCTTCCTGGAATAAAAAGCAACCAAGCAGATAGAGAAAAAGTTCAAGAGATCTAGCAACAGAAATAAAAGAAAACTTTGAAAAAGTGGAAAACTGTGCACCTCATCACCAGGATTTTTGTCTGGATGGAGACGCAAAGCCAACCTGTAGTATGCCTTCTTTATTTCCTGTTGAGTTGCAGTTCTCTCGACACCAAGAATCTATAAGAAATTTGGACTTTCAGTGGATTTTATTTTCTATGAAAGACCAGTATAAGAACTCAGAAACTCCATGCATTGAAAGCAAATTATAAAATCATGTATTATGAGATTCCTTGTCTAAAAGCAGGAATTCACAAAGGTGACCACCAATTTATTTATCTATCGCATTTTGATGGGCAAGATCTTTTGTAGCCATGTCCTGCATGGTACAAATTAGTCTGCACGAGTGACTAGATTTCCAACAGTGTTTTTACAAAGCATTTCAATATGAGGGCCAAAAATGAATGGCTCGACTACTCCTATCCAGGATGAGTTATCCGGACAAGCCTTTCAAGTTTTTCCACATAAACTTCCAGCCAGTGTTATCTAAGACTCCCTGCCCATTCCTCTAACTCTTCTGTTAAATACAGCAAATCCAAAATTTCATGAATGGACATGTTTCTAACTCAATTTTTTGTAGCTCCACTATATATCAGTATCTATATTTACATTTTCTTTTGCTGTCTGGAGTACTCTCATCTTCTTCATTGCTCAAGTGACTAATCCAAATTTTTGTTAAATTTTTACCAATCTCTCTCTCTCTCTCTCTCTCTCTGTGTGTGTGTGTGTGTGTGTTGTTTGGGGGGGAGGGGGGGAAGGAGGTTGGAATGTGCACACATGTGGGGGCTATGCCCCCTGACTTCTATCACAAAAATGCAAAGCATCTGACTGAATAAGGTCCGAAAGCTTCATCCAGACATCAGTCACCCCCAAAAGGTTACAAACATGGGGCTGGGCCCATATCCTGCCAGTCAGCAACCTCAAAAAAGATAAATGCAGCTCTAAATAGACTGAGATTGCTGGTTAGTTGGAGAGTGTCCTGGAAATATTTGATAATCAAAGAGGTGATCATTGCTGTGTTTATTTCAAGCCAGATTGTGTCAGTTTGTTACCTTAGCTGAACAAATAAGATATGTTCCCAAGCAGCAGCTATGTCAGCCATTGTATCAGCAGTTTGCCAGAGCAACACTATGCATAGGATTACCTCTTTATTTTTCTATACAGCAACCAATATGGTTTTACTCATATTTTGTGCTCATATGCAATCAACTTCAAAAAGTTGTCCCCACTCCCAAGCAATCACATTCAAATTTCTTACGTTTTTAGGTGCTTTCTGTTAAATGGTAAATGGTGAAACTTGTTCATCTATTGCATTGTTTACAAATATATATAATACACCAAGATCCATCAAAATCTCATGATTGTGGAAATAAATAAAGAAAAGATACAATCCCACCAAAATCTCATGATTGGGGGATAGAAATAAAAAAAAGATACAATCCCATGCTTGTGGGAAACAAATAAAGAAGAAATTCAAATAATACAAAATCAAAAATGATGGAGAAATTGATATACTTTCCTATGGCGGAATTGTCATGTTTTCCAAATATTCAATAGAAGAATTGTCATCCTTTCCAAATATCCAATAGAAGAATTGTTATGCTTTCCAAATATAACAATATTGCAACACTCTCTTTTAAGCTGGAGTATATATATCATATGCACCAAGCTTGTTACATATGTAGCTGATTCGAGGACCTCTGAGAGATTTAATAAATATATCTGCTAATTAGTTATTTAAGTTAACAAAACTATTAACAATACTTCCTAAAAAAATCTTTTCTCTAATAAAGTAACAATCGACTTCTATGTGTTTGGTCCTCCCATGAAAAACTGAATTGGAAGCAATGTGCAGAACTGCTTGATTATCACATACCAACTGCATCCGTTTGACTTCATCAAATTTTAATTCCTATAGTTGCTTTAGTCATGAGTTCACATGTGACCAATGCCATAGCTCGGTATTCTGTTTCTGCACTTGATCTGGCCACAACATCTTATTTCTTACTTTTCTAGTATACTAGATTGCCTCCAATGAAAATGATATCCTGACGTTGACCGCCTATCAAAGGGAGATCCTGCCCAATCTGCATCTTTATAACCAATTAGAGCTGTCAAAATGGACCCGGACCCATGGGCCAGCCCATTTGATCCTAAAAATGGATCGGGCCGAGCTGAAAAATTCTGACCCATTTGTGCAAATGGGCTTTTTGGCCTAGCCTCTGTAACCCATGGGCTGAACCGAGTTAAGGCCAGATCAGCCCATGAGCCAACCCACACCCTCCCTCTCTCTCTCGATCCCCAACGTGAGAACCCCCCTCCCTCTCTCTCTCTCCCTCTCAATCCCTGACACGAGTCCCTCCCTCTCCCTCTCGATCCCTGATGGCCCTTCCTCCTCCTCTCGGCCCGCCCCCCTCCTCCCCGACGTACCACCGCCCCTTCCTCCTCTCGACGGTCCACAGCACCCCTCCCCGCCCCCCCTCCTCTCGACGATCCCCGATGCCCCTCCCTCCCGAAGGTCCTCGGAGGAGAGAAGCAGCGGCACCAGGTGGTGACAGGGGAGCGAAGCAGCGGCACCAGGTGGTGACAGGGGAGCGAACTCACGACGTGCGACATCAAACGGTGACAGCCAACAGAGAAGCGAACTCCGGCCCTAGAAAAAAAAAAAAGAAAAAAGGATATGGGCTGGCCCAACCCTAACTCACAGCCCACGTGGGTTAGAACCAGGCTAGATTTTTATGGCCCCTTTTAACAAGTGAGCCGAGCCCAGCCCGACCCACATAATCACAGCCCACGTGGGTTATGGCTGAGCTAGACCAGGCCGACCATTTTGACAGCTCTATACCCAATCATCCGGGTATGCCCTTTATCTTCCTATAAGAGTCCTTGATCTGATGCTCTTTTAATATATCTGAGAATGCGAATCACAGCATCCCAATGACTATTACATGGAGCCTGTAAGAACTGATTAACAATACTTACAACAAAGAGATATCTGATCGAGTGATAGTGAGATAATTCAATTTTCCAACAAGCCTTCGATACCGTCCCGGGTCTGATAGTGGCTCCCCCTGTCTAGGTAGAAGTTTGGCATTTGAATCCATGGGTGTATCAATAGATCGGCAATCTATCATGGCAATTTCTTCTGGTATGTCTAGTGCATACTTTCTCTGTGAGATTGCAACATCATCAGTAGACTGAGCCACCTCAATATCCAGAAAGTATTTCAAACAACCCAAATCCTTGGTCTGAAAATGATGAAAGAGGTGTTGCTTCAGTCGACAGATTCCATCCTGATCACTGTCTGTGATAACTATATCATCCATATAAACAATCAAATATATGCACTGACCCTATAAGAAATGATGATAGAAAACAGAATAATCCGCCTCATTGTGAACCATACCAAACTGTTGGATGGTTGTGCCAAACGTCCCAAACTAAGCCGATGAAGATTATTTCAAGCCATAAGAGAACGACGAAGGCGACAAACCAAACTAGACTCCCCCTGAGCAATAAAGCCGGATGGTTGCTCCATATACACCTCTTCGACAAGCTCTCCCTGGAGAAAAGTATTTTTAATATCCAGTTAAAAAAGGGACCAATGTCTCACAGCAGCCGTGGAAAGAAGAAGACAAACGAAGGCAATCTTGGCTACTAATGAGAAAGTGTCACTGTAATCCAAGCCAAATATCTGGATATAGCCCTTGGCAACCAACTGTGCCTTAAGTCGATCAACCTTTCTGACAGGACCAACCTTCACTGTGTAAACCCAATGACAATCAACAATGGATTTATCAGGTGGTAAGGGGACTAGCTCCCAAATGCCACTAGAATGCAAAGCTACCATTTCATCAACCATTGCATGCCGCCACCCTAGATGAGCCAGTGCCTTATTAGTAGTTTTAGGGACAAAAACAAAAGATAAAGAGGATACAAAAGCATAATAGAATGAAGACAAACGATGATAACTCAAAAAGCTATTAATATGATAAGAATTACGAATGGAGCAAATACCTTTTCGAATAGCAATAGAAGGACTATCTACCAGAGGTAGGTCCACGGTAGGCACAGACATTGGAGCAGAGGGTGAGTCAGTAGGAACATCAACCGAACCTACATGAGAGTCGAAACATAGACGACGATAATAAACTTGAAGTGAGCGAGCCGAAGTGTCTTCAGGAGGGCTAATGTAGGGAACAAGAAGAACCTCAGATATGATGGGATGCTCAGAAGGAAAAGATGCAAAAAAAAAGATGTGTTCTTATAAAAAATGACATCTATGGAGGTGATGTAACGATTTGTATCGAGAAAGTAACATCGGTATTCTTTTTTAAAACAAGAGTAGCCCAAAAAGACACACTTAAGAGATTTGATAAAAAGTTTATCCTATCCAGGGATTAGATTACGAACAAAACAAGTACAGCCAAACATACGAAGGGAAAAAAGATAAAGAGAATGAATAAAAAACATAATGAAATATGAAATCTGATTTTATAAAACTGATGAAGGCATTCTATTAATCAAGCAACGGACCGTAAGCACAGCATCCCCCCAAAAATGGAGAGGAACATTATTATGTAAGAGTGATGTATAGGCAATCTCAATTAGATGACGATTTTTGCACTCAGCGACTCTATTTTGCCGAGTACAAGTACACGAAAATTCATGAAGGATGCCCTGTGAAGACATAAAGCTATTGAAAGAAACAGAAAAATATTCTTATGTATTATCACTATAAAATACCAATTGGAATACCAAATTGGATACGAACTTCAATACAAAAATATTTAAATACTGAAAATAACTCAGAATGATTTTTTATTAAAAATAACCAAATGCAACAAGAGTAATCATCAATAAAAATCATAAAGTACTGAAAATCCAAAGTAAAGCTGACACGACTAAGACCTATACATCAGTGTGAACAAGATTAAATGGAGACGTAGTCCGACTATTGATACGCTTTGAAAATAAAGCACGTACTTGTTTTCCAAGCTGACGTGACTCACATTCTAGTGATGATAGAGAGGAGAGATAGGGAACCATCTTCTGAAGCTTCGAAAGACTAGGATGCCCCAAACGACCATGGATAAAAAACGATGGTACATTAGAAGCACAGACTACTAGTGATGTACGTAATGTGGGGTGGTAAAACCCCTATGACTCACATCCGACGCCAATCGTCTATCTCATATCCCAATCTTGCATAAGAACGAAGTTATTACTAAATGTGACTGAACAATTAAGAGAATATGTTAATTTGCTGACAGATATAAGATTAAAATGACACTTCGGGATATAGAGTGCAAAATCCAAAGATAAAGAAGAAAGAGATCTAGCCTGACCCACACCCTTAGCTAAGGTTTTAGAGCCATTAACCAAGATAACCATAAAAAGAGGAAAAAAACTAATAATGTTGGAGAAGAGGTATTTATTACTAGAAATATGATCAGAGGCCCCAGAATTGAAAACCCCTAATCCAAGTGAGGAATGAGTGAGACAAGTAACTGAATTACTAGTATAAGCAGTAGAGACAATAGTAGACCGCTTGACGGTCTGATACTAAAGATAAACATCATACTCAACAGCAGAAATGAAAATAGTTTAAGGTGGTGTGTCCTCTAAAAGTGACATAATGGGGGTAGAATTGGCTGGACAACATTCACAATACAAGGTGGCCGGCCATTCAACTTAAAAAAATAATCTCAAGAATAGCCAATCTTATGACAGTAAATGCACTGTGGTCGCTGACAATTATCTCTACAGCCATTGCTTCCAGCACGACTGTTCTAATCAAAAGATTGTGAGACAAGAACAGAAGAGTCAGTGGGAGAAGCATCAGAGTCAGAAACAAATGAAGAGAAAACACGCAGCATACGTGCAAAAACATCTTCCATAGAGGGTACTATAGGACTAGCCAGAATTTAATCACAGACAAATACAAGATTGGAAGGTAGCCTAGCCAAGGCAAGAACCATAAAAAGTTTATCATGTTGTTGCTCCTATGCTTTAATATCAGTAGTGATAGACAATAGTTCAGCAAACTCCTTTATAGTTTGAATCCGACCTACATAGGTAGGCATATCCTAGTCAAGTTTCTAAAGATGTGATATGTCAGAAATAATAGCATAAAAGCATTGAATATCATTAGTGTATAAGGCTTTAGTCTTTTTCCACAAATCATAACAAGTCTAATAAGGACGGAGTATAGAAAAATATTTACGATCAATAATAGACTACAAGAAACTACACAATGAAGCATCAATCTTTTGCCAAATAGGCTGGTCAATAGCAAGAACATCTGCAACTTTCTTAATCAAGTGGTCTTCATATCCTTGACCTTTAAATCATAATTGAATAGCAATAGCCCAAAACAGATAATTGGGACCAAAGAGTTGTTCTGTGATGACCAAAAGTGAACCAAAAAAAGTAGAAGTGAAAATATCCAATTTTGTCAAAGAAGATGGGTTCAAAGATGCCGACATATTGACTTAGATTGAAGAAAAATCTACAAATACCTCAAAAAACAGCAGTAGCAACAAAAAAAGACTCCAATTCAAAGAGTGACATGCATAAAAGAACTGAAAAATTACTGTTCACATGAAAATTAAGTCAAAGAGGACCCACACACGGGAAAGGATTGGGTAATGCTTAGGAGAGGTTGGATTTTAATGGAGAGAGACACAGCAGGATAATGCACCACTTGAGAGGTTAGGACGGCTAGGATTTTCTCTCCCCAAGCTCTGATACCATATTAAATGGTAAATAGTGAAGCTTTTTCATCTATTGCATTGTTTATAAATATATATAATACACCAAAATCCACCAAAATATCATGATTGTGGAAACAAACAAAGAAAAGATACAATCCCACCAATATCTCATGATTGTGGGAAACAAATCAAAAAAAGATACAATCCCATGATTGTGGGAAACAAATCAAAAAGAAATTCAAATAATACAAAATCAAGGATGATGGAGAAATTGATATACTTTCTTATGGAGGAATTATCATGCTTTCCAAACATTTAATGGAGGAATTGTCATCCTTTTCAAATATCCAGTGAAGGAATTGTCATGCTTTCCAAATATAACATTATTCCAACACTTCCCAATTTGTTTAGTGCTAAATACAATTTGTTTTCTAAGTGCATTTACTAAAAACCTATTATTGATTGTGAGCAATGCTTCTTGCTTTAAAATGCCTGAATCATAGCAAAAGACTTATCCAAAAGCCCCTTATATGTCATTTACTTATGTGACAAATATCTGGCTTCATGATTTTGATGATTTTTCTCTATTATTTTAAAGCATTAGCACGTTCATTGAACACCTATTGTTCATGGCACAGGTTCACAATAATCCTTGTCGATCTTAGGCATCATGGATTTTTCTTTGTCCTCGCCCATAAGCATTTGGTGCGGCACATGGAAAGAGCAAACCAAAAATCCTAAGTATACCAGAAGATCTTCACAATTTTATCTCAGCATTCTTCCTTTCATCTACCAAATCTCATTTACAAGAGGAAATTTTTTTCTTTACTTTCTTCTTTTCCTCTTTGGTTAGCATTTTGAAGCAGGATTTAAAGGAGGAAGCCAACACAGTTTTTTTTTTCTTCTTTTCAAAGTCTTTTTTTCCCCTCTGTTGTACCCTGCCCCCTCTTCTTTTCTTTACCATCCATTTGTCCAACTTTCTTGGCCTCCATAACCTCTTGATATCACTTGTTTCATTTTCTACTGAAATGGTGGTCGAGTTTTTCCATCTTCACATCTTAGGCCATGAAAATTACATCTATATATCTTAAAAGGTTATGGTTACATAAGAATTCACATCAGAAGGATCTAAAAATATTTTGGTTCACTCAACCTACAGATTCTAGTGCTCCAAAAGCACAAGGTTCTGCTAAGCAACTGATAGGCTACTGGAATGTGAACACGAACTCTTAGGTTTCTTTGCATTATCACTTTACACCTTGTAATCATTGACCATTTTCAATAAAGTGGTGATCAAATATGCTATTGGGAACCAACTGTTTGACAGATCAGTACCCTTGAACGAAAATTTTGATCTTTAAGAGCAACGTAGGGACCCATTCACGAAAACAAAGCAAAAATTTGCAACAACACACCAAGACCGGCACTGACACAGCCATTGGCAATTCAAGAGCATATGGGTGTATGAAAAAGCTGATTTTATGGGAGGAAATGAGAAATGATGATGAAATGAACAATATCGTCTCAAATCTGGATTTTCCCACATCATGTTACCCCAAAATTTTAAGCTAGGGCAATAACTATGGACGATAAAAAGGCAATTACAGCACAAATTCTTTAATGAACTAGAAATGAGAGGAGACTGGGGGACAGAGAGAGATCGATCTCGATCACCTCGTACAAGCTCTTCTCTGCAGCTGTGGATGCGCTTCCTCCGACTCCCTGCTCCTCGTGCTCGTCTTCTTCTGCAGCCCTGGTTCTCTTCTTTCTCCCCATTTTCGTCTCCGATGGAAGAGAGGTAAAGAGGCGAAAAGGACGGCGTAGTATTTATGATGCGGGGGTGCGACCAAAAATACATTCCCGCGCTTGCTTTGCCGCCATCATCGAAATAAAATGTGTTCGTGCCCTAGTGGCCGTGGGCGCCGCAATAAGAGCGCAGCGGCGACGTCAGGATCTATGGTGCGATTGACGGCGGAGATTTACAGAGCACTGCGGTTTATGCGGACGCTTGCTCGAGGTGGTTTGCCTGTCTCATGCTTATTTGCGACGCTGATGAATGCTTCCCGCAATCTCCAATCCTGTCCCTTCAATCCAAAAAGCTAGGTCAGATGAATGCTTCCCAGGAAAAACGAGCTTATGCAGTCATTTAAAACCCTGCAGGTTTATATTTTGTGGTTGTCGTAGAAAGGAAGGAAATGAGAAGGCCATTCAAATTAAGTTCCCATGCCAAGCTTCCTGCCTTTCACACACGTTCTTTTGTTACGGTGCTTCAAAAAATATTTTTGATTTTTTTATTATTTATTAATTTTTAATCACCGAATTATATATGAACCATACAGATTTTAATTAATTAAAATATTTATATATATAGTTAATATGTTAAATATTTTAAAGATTATGACTATTTTATATAATAATTAAATTATATTTTTTTAAAAAAAATCTTCATCCTGGACCATGAAGGTGGAGGAGCTATAGATGGGATGGAGGAGTAGTAGGTCAGAAAAACCTTAGGCGTGCATAGAGCTGGAGGCCGTAGAAATCGTTAGTGCTATGGAATAGGAGAACTGTGAGCTAACGGGGGTGGGGGGTGCACAAAAGCCGTAGGCATCAAAGAGAGGACCCTGAGGGGTAGGGCAGAGGGCCGTAGAATCGACCGACATCCGTAGAGAGGGGGGGAGTGGGGCACAGAAGCCATCGATGCTGGGGTGCACACTGGGGGGACCAACACCGTGGTATGAGCTAGGGGGTGGTGGGGTGGGGGGTACTGAAGTCATCGATGCTAGGGTGCAGGCTTGGGGTCAAGGAGGGGAGGTCGATAGTGGAAGAGCCGTGGGCGTCGCCGAAGGGTGGAGGGGCACGAGGGCATGAGAAAAAAAAATAACAATAATGATAATAAAATATTATTTAAAAAAATAAATTATATAAAAATAATAATATATAATATATAAAATATTTTTTTATAATAAAAAATTATAAAGAAGTACCATGATAAAACCCATAATATTTTAGATTCTATTAAATATCGTGGTCTCTTACTTTGAAGGCTATCGTATCTCACGGTTATTTGGGGGGCTTTTTCAGCCGACCGAGTTTTCTGCCAGCCTCTATTCGCAGGATCACCAAAGAAGGGCCTTGTATGCTGCAGGAATTCCACTTTCGCCTACTTCACTTCCAAATGTTAAACACATTGCTGCGTGACATGGCTTCCGAAATTGTAATCACCCACATCTAATCCGACCATATTATCCTTGAAAGCGACTTCATAACGGTGATGTCTTTAGTTATTGGCTATGTTGGGGGATACCCACCGACCGATCGACCGTCTGTCGGAGGGCCCGACCGTCTGGCAACCCGACCGACCGACTATCGGAGGGCCCGACCTGGCAGCCCGGCCGACTAACCGACGACCCGACGGACGACTCTGCCTGGCCGATCATAAGTCGGGCGACAGGCCGACGGACGCCATCAGCGGCTAACTGCGGCCATTCCACGGTCCATTCCCGACCGACTAAACCCAGAGGTCCGTTAGCCGACCCACATGAAGCTCGCTGACCGACGGAGGAGTCCGACCCCACTCTGCTGGCCACCGACCCTGGGTCGGCCGACTCCACCAACCGCCGTACGGCCGCCAGACGTTGTCAGCTCTGACACGGACATGCGGCACAGTTACCTAGGGGCATTGTCCCGCCGAGAACCGGGTCAACCCTGGTGATTAGACGGCTACACGGCGACGTGACATTTTCACGGCGGCTCTGACAGCCTACAGTGAGTTGACAGTTCCTCACTTGTCCGCGCCATTAATGATGGCGCCATACCGTGCTCCACTATATATACCGGGGAAGGCAACAGTGCAAGGGATCGATCCGCCCGTCGCTCCCACATACGCAGGCTCGCCCCTCTCTCTCTCTCTCTCTCCCTCTCAGAGCTCTCTGTCTGCATTTCACTGTTGCCCAGTCACCTCTCTGACTTGACCGTCGGAGGGTCCCCACCGGAGCCGCCTCCGGTCAGTGCGGACTTCCTTTTGCAGGTGCACGCTTCCCGGCGATCGGGCGATGAGGCGATTGGCCGCAACAGATTGGCGCACCAGGAAGGGGACAGCATGACAAAGACAAGAGCTCAACGATCGAGAATCACTGGGTCGGCAAGGCGTTCTTCCCGCCGGGAAGAAGCCTCCCCGCCCCCACCGGCGGCGGAGCCTAGCTCTCCGCACCCCGCAGTAACCACGGAGGCCCAGATTGCGGCCATCGTGCGGCAGATGACCGTGCTGACCGACGCAGTCAAAAGCCTCCAGCAACAACCGGCGGCCCGACCTATGCCTTCCAGGAGCAGCCGCCGACGGTCGCGCCGACCCCTGCCGCCTCCAGGCGAGCACTCCCAACAGCGCTCCCACGGGGAGGAGGAGGGTCGACCTCGGCGCGACGACCGACGGTCCCAGCGGCCCTCTCCTTCCCCGTTGGAACGGGCGAGGAAGGAAAAGCGGCCGCGCACACCGTCGGCCTCTCCTTCAGAGTCTTCCGGAGGCTCCACTCCCGGGGTCTCCCAGCATCGACGAGCGGATGACTACGAGCGACGGTTCGAGGAGATCGACCGCCGACTCGCCCAACTGCAGATGGACGGCCAGAAGTCTTCGAACGACGTCGACTTCCAGACCGCCCAGCCTCTCTCTCGACTGATCCTCGATGAGCCGATTCCCAGTCGGTTCAAAATGCCGAACGTGGAGCCATACGATGGCTCCACCGACCCGGTCGACCACCTCGAGAGCTATAAAGCTCTCATGACAATTCAAGGGGCAACCGACGCTCTTTTTTGCATCGGTTTCCCCGCCACACTTCGCAAGGCTGCCAGGGCTTGGTACTCCGATCTTCGATCGGGCAGTATCCATTCCTTCGCGCAGCTCGAGCACTCGTTCGTGGCCCATTTCAGCACCAGCCGAAAGCCGCCGCGAACGTCGGATAGCCTTTTCTCCCTCAAGCAGGGGGAAAACGAGACGCTCCGACACTTCGTGGCGCGATTCAACGCTGCCACGCTCGAGGTCCGGGACCTCAACGAAGACATGGCGGTTTCAGCCATGAAGAGGGGCCTGAGGTCGTCCCGATTTACCTATTCTCTGGACAAGACCCTCCCCCGAACATACGCCGAGCTATTGGAGCGCGCATACAAGTATATGCGCGCGGACGAAGGAGCGTCCGACCGACGCTTGGTCGAGCCCAGGGGTCCGAAGGAGAAACGAAGAAAAGGTCGGGAGCCCGCCGAACCAAGCAGGCCCCCGGCCGGTAGTCGGCTTTCTCCACCTCGACAGATCCAAAAATCACCCGGCCGACAGACTCCGAGGTCGGTGCGTCCCAGGTATGACTCCTACACTCCTCTCTCCGCTCCTCGTGCGCAGATCTTGATGGAGATCGAAGGGAAAGAATACCTGCGACGGCCTCCACCTCTGAAGGCAAAGGGCCTCGACCATCGGAAGTACTGTCGGTTCCATCGGAGCCACGGCCACGACACCGAGCGATGCATCCAGTTGAAGGATGAGATCGAAAATCTCATCCGCCGGGGGTATCTCGGCAAGTTTCGAAAGGGACCACCGGCCCAACCGACTGCCGATCGACGCCCCCAGCCGACTGAAGAGGCGCCGACTAACCAGCCGACGGCTGGAGTCATCAATACGATCTCCAAGCGGCTGGGATCGGGGACATCTACAGGGGGGGAGCCGACGAAAAGGCCGCGCCCGGACGACGTGATTACCTTCTCGGAAGACGACGTTCGGGGCATCCAGACTCCCCACGACGACGCTGTTGTTGTGTCGGCGACAATAGCCAATTATGATGTAAAACGAATCTTTGTTGATAATGGAAGTTCGATGAATGTTTTGTTTTACTCGACCTTCTCCCGAATGCGACTACCGACGGATCGACTTAGTGGGGTCTCCACGCCCTTGATCGGCTTTGCCGGAGACACCGTCACGACAGAAGGAGAAATCACCCTGCCCGTGACGGTCGGTACCGAACCACGGCAAAGCACGGTCTCCCTCATCTTCGCGGTCGTCCAAGTCCCTTCGGCCTACAATGCCATACTCGGGCGACCCGGACTGAACGCTCTCAGGGCGATCGTCTCGACGTACCATCTCCTTGTTCGATTCCCGACCAGAAACGGAGTCGGGGAGATGCGCGGAGATCAACAGCTCGCCCGACGATGCTTTCAAATCTCCGCCCAAAGCAACGAGACAAAGGATCCCCTGACAATCGACAAACTGGATCAACGGGAGGAGGAAGAGCGGGGTTCGCCGGCCGAGCAGCTCGAGGCGATCCCGATAGGAGAAAATCCCGACAGAAAAGTTTGGGTCGGGTCTCAATTGCCCGACGCCGAACGCCACCGACTGGCGGAGCTCCTGACGGCCAACGCCGACATATTCGCATGGTCGGCAGCTGATATGTCGGGCATCCCTCCGGAAACAATGACTCACCGACTCAACATCGATCCGACGATGAAACCGATGAGGCAGAAGAAAAGGTCCTTCGCCCCAGAAAGGCAGAAGGCCATTGACGAAGAAGTGGACAAGCTGCTCGAAGCGGGCTTCATTCGCGAATCCACGTATCCCGATTGGCTCGCCAATGTCGTCATGGTCAAGAAAGCCAACGGGAAGTGGAGGATCTGTATCGATTACACCGACCTCAACCGAGCATGCCCGAAGGATAGCTTTCCACTCCCAAAGATCGACCAGCTGGTGGATGCGACGTCCGGATTTCGACTGCTCAGCTTCATGGACGCCTTCGCCGGGTACAATCAGATCCGGATGGCGCCTGAAGACGAGGAGCACACCGCGTTCGTGACCCCCAAGGGCCTCTACTGTTACAGGGTGATGCCCTTCGGATTGAAGAACGCCGGTGCCACCTACCAGCGACTCGTCAATAAGGTCTTCAAAGACCAGATCGGCCGCAACATGGAAGTGTATGTGGACGACATGCTGGTAAAGAGCACGCAGATCCCGGACCATGTTCAGGATCTCGAGGAGACCTTCCGCACCCTTCGACGACACCGAATGAAGCTCAACCCGACCAAATGTGCCTTCGGGGTGACCTCGGGGAAGTTCCTCGGATTCCTCGTTTCTCAGAGAGGGATCGAGGCCAACCCTGAGAAGATAAAGGCGATCCTCGACATGCGTCATCCGAACACCAAGAAGGAGGTCCAGCAGCTGAACGGGAGAATCGTCGCTCTTAGCCGATTCATTTCCCGATCAGCTGAAAGGTGCCTCCCGTTCTTCAAGACCCTGCGCCAGGCGAACGGTTTCTCTTGGTCGGATGAGTGCGAACAGGCCTTCGAAGACCTGAAAAAGTACCTGGCTTCCCCGCCGCTGCTCGTAAAGCCGCAGATCGGGGAGACCTTGTATCTCTACTTGGCTACATCTTCTGAGGCGATCAGTTCGGTGCTCGTTCGGGAAAACGAATGCCGAGCCCATCAGCCCATCTACTACATCAGCAAAGTGCTCCACGGCGCCGAAGCCAGATACTCGGAGACGGAAAAGATGGTCTTCGCCCTGACCGTCTCCGCGCAACGGCTCCGCCCATACTTCCAGGCCCACGCCATCGTGGTACTCACCAACCAGCCCCTGAGGACCGTACTGCGCCGACCCGACACATCCGGACGTCTTGCTAAGTGGGCAATGAAGCTTAGCGAGTTCGACATTCAGTACCAACCAAGGCCTGCCTTGAAGGCTCAGGTCTTGGCCGACTTCATCGCCGAATGCCCGACGACCGACAAAGGGTCGGGAGCTGAAGGCCCGGGACGAGATTCGGTCTCTGGACGGGACCCGATCTCCACCTGGGTACTTCACATCGACGGAGCCTCCAACGCTCAGGGAAGCAGGGCCGGGCTTTTGCTCACGAACTCGGATGGGGTAGTCACCGAATACGCCCTCCGGTTCGACTTCAAGGCCTCCAACAATCAGGCCGAATACGAGGCACTCCTCGCGGGCTTGAGGATGGCGAAGGAATTGGGCGTCGATAGCCTCCGGGCATTCTCCGACTCTCAGCTGATCGTGGGGCAGGTCAAGGGCGACTTCGAGGCGCGAGATCCGACCATGATCCAGTATCTTCAGAAGGTAAAGGATCTCGTGGCCCGCCTCGAGTATTTCGAGATCTCCCACATCCCCAGGACGGAGAACGCTCGTGCCGATGCTCTCTCCAGATTGGCAACGTCGGCCTATGATTCTTTGGGTCGGACGTTTGTCGAAAACCTCCAACAGCCGAGCATTGATCGGGTCGAAGAAGTGCAGCAGCTAACGTCCGAACCAAGTTGGATGGACCCGATCGTCCGGTACTTGTCCGACGGGACCACTCCCAAAGATCCCGCGGAGGCCAAGCGACTCCGATGGTCGGCGTCACAATATGTGATCATGGACGGCCGACTCTACAAGAGGTCGTTCTCCCTCCCTCTGCTCAGGTGCTTGGGTCCGACCGACGCTGACTACGCCCTCCGAGAGGTTCACGAAGGAATTTGTGGGAATCACTTGGGGGGCAAGTCCTTAGCCTTCAAGGTCCTACGACAGGGCTACTACTGGCCGACCATGAGGAAGGATGCGGCAGAGTTGGTCCGAAGGTGCGAGCCATGTCAGAAGTATGCCAATATTCAGCGCCAACCGGCCAGCCAAATCACCCCCATTGTCGCTCCGTGGCCTTTCGCTCAGTGGGGAGTCGATATTCTCGGCCCCTTCCCACCGGCGTCGGGCCAAAGGAAGTTCATCGTTGTCGCCATCGACTACTTCACGAAGTGGGTCGAGGCTGAGCCCTTGGCGCAGATCACCGAGCGGAAGATGGAGGACTTCGTCCAAAAGTCCATCATCTTCAGGTTCGGATTGCCGCACACCGTCATCACCGACAACGGGCGGCAATTCGACAACCAAGACTTCAAGGACTTCTGCGCCAGGTTCCACATCCGTCATCGACTAACTTCAGTCGGGCACCCACAGTCCAATGGGGAGGTCGAGGTGACGAACCGAACCTTGCTCCATGGACTCAAGACCCGACTGAACGAAGCCAAAGGTCTCTGGGTCGACGAGCTGGGCTCTGTCCTATGGGCTTACCGAACGACCCCCCGTATCCCGACCGGGGAGTCGCCGTTCAGTTTGGCCTACGGGACAGAAGCTATGATCCCGCTCGAGATTGGCCTGCCATCTTCAAGGGTCGAGCGGTACCGCGAGCCGGACAACTCCGAAAGCCGGAGGGCCGACCTAGACCTCCTCCCCGAACTGCGAGATGAGGCTCAAATCCGAATGGCCTCATACCGACAGAGGGTCGCCCGGTACTACAACGCCAAGGTCAGACCAAAGCTCTTTAAATTTGGCGACCTAGTCTTGAGGAAGGCGGAGGTGTCGAAGCCCTTGGACCAAGGGAAGATGGCTCCCAACTGGGAAGGACCCTACAAGGTTGCTGACACCTTCGGGCCGAGAGCCTATCGGCTGGAAACCCTTGAGGGAAAAACCATTCCCCGGACTTGGAACGCCGACAACTTGAAGCTGTATTACCAGTGAATTCTGTAATTCAATCATCGGAATACAAGTTCAGTTTGAAAAAATCGGAGTTCTAACTCTTCGACTACTGATCGGCGCTCAGCCCCGACGCATCGACACGGACTTGGAACTGACGACACATCGGCCCCTTACTCGGACCGATGCATCTACGATGACGGGAGTTTGTACTCCTTCTACGGTCGAATTTTCGGGCAGAATCCATCGGCCGACTGATCGATCGGGCCCCGATCGAAGAAAGGCTAAAAGCCCACGCGGCTGTTGCCGCGACATTCCGACCAGGCTACGGCCGGTCGAGGGATATTCGGCTTACCACCGTCTATCACATGACACGACCTGCGGCCGGCTGAACGACACTCGGTTCGCCACCGTCTGTCGAAGGACATGAGAACCCGACGCAAGTGCTTGGGGATCCGACTCACTATCGCTCCCCCGACACTGCGCCGGTCGATGTTCGAGTAAACGCATCTACGGAAGTCCGACTACCGAACCTTACCAGGTTCGATCGGATCCCGACTTAACAGATGCGCCCGAATAGCGACTACATCGGAGCTGTGCAAGCCGGTTGAGTCCTATCGACTTACCCGAGTTGGCGACTTCTCTAAGTTGGCGACTAGGGTTCGACATTACAGCGATAAGAAACATTACAAACGAGAAGCAAAAGAGAATACAATTTCATTCATTGATTAAAAGAAATTACAAAGTCGGGCCGAAGCCGATTACATGTGTTTTCAAAAAGAAATAAGAGGAAGACAGTCGGCTGGACCGATCATTCGTCCTGGATAATCTCTTCGACCGACGGAGGATCGGGAAGAACCGGCGTCTCGACCATAAGCGGCGCTGGGTCGGCGGCGGAAGGATGTCCTTCAGTCGGCAAGGGACCTCCGGTCGGCTCCTGCTCCGGGACGGCTTCCTCCGTTGGGATGATGTCTCCCGACTGATGGTCGGCCTCCTCTTCGGTTCCGTCCTCTTCGGCGAGTAGCGGCGCGACTCGGCTGACGTCCACCTCCGGGTACAAGGCATGGACGGCATCCCGACCATCTTCGAACCCGACCCGGTAGGAGGCGAAGCCCGATTCGAGCATCTCCTCCTTGAACCGGTCGGAGGCCCGGAAGTCCTCAACCGCACGATCGGCCGACTCCCTCGCCGACCGTGCCTCGTCCTCAACGTGGGCCAGCTCCTCCTTCGCCAACTCCGCCTCGGCCCTGGCAATTTCGGCGTCGATTTGGGCGATGGACAAGTCCTCTTCGGTTTCCGCGAGCTTCCCCAGGCTGACCCGAAGTTGCTCGCGTTCCCCTTGGAGTTCGGAGGTGGCACTGTCCCGTTCGCGTCGAAGACGACGCACGACCCGGCCTTTGTGCTTGGCCTCCTTCTTGGCCGACTTCAGTTCGGCCATAAGCCGGGAGACCTCGTCCGTCAACTTGGCCTCCCGGTCGACCGACTCCTGTAGCTGGTCGACTAGCATCGTTCTTTCGGCCTCGGCCGCCGCCGACCTTTCCTTGAAGGCTGCCCGAACGTCGCCGAACCTTCGGTATCCGGCCTCCAACTCGGACATGGTGAAGATCAGCTGCCGACGGAAAAAAGCTCTGTCAGAATTATGTGGCGAGCAAAAACTTTTAAGGGAAAAGGGGACGCGAAGCTTACCTCCACCATCGACGGGTAGAACCGTGACAGCATCTCGGTCACCTGCCGAGATCGCAACGACTGAACGTCGGTAGGGAGGAGGATCCCCTGGCACAACCTCCTCGCGAGGTTGTGATCGGCCAAGGCCGATGCACCCTCGGGGTAGTATGCGCTTTGGGGCATTGATCTCTCCTCCTCCGAGGGCTCCATCGGGGCTTTCCCCCGATCAGCTGCCCCGACCGACGGGGCTGGCAGCGATGGGACGCTGGAGTTCGACCCGGCGCCCCCCGTTGCGCCAGCGGACGCCTCCGGACGATGTTCGGCTTCCCGAACGACATCCGGCTCCACCCGCGGCGGCGAAACCGCCGACACTCCTTCGGCCACTTCCTCGGTCGGCCTCTCCTCGACTCGGACGGTCGGAGCCGCGAGGGCTATAATCGGCTCCGACCTCTCGGTCGCCGACGCTTCCACGGTTGGCGGGACTGGGGCTGGTCTCTTGGAAGGGCGCGAAGGGCCTGCCCCCGACGCTGGCCTCTTCCTCGCGGCGGCAAACTGACGAATTTCGGCGTCGGTCGGCCTCATCCTCGACGGTGTCCCTGCAAAACCGACCACTGTTAAAGGCCGGACCGGAACTACCCTAAAGCCGAACAAAAAGAAAAGCTGAGGAATTGGGCGATACCTATTCGGGGGACCAGACTCAGGCCGGCATCATAGAGAGCTTGCTCGGTAACAAGCTCCCTCTGCTTCGGGACCAACATGTCTTTGAGTCGGTGGAAGTCCTCCCGGTCGTCCACGTCGACCCGACTGTTGTCGTTGGCCTCAGTTCGGGGTACACCCCAGCGAGAAGGAAAGCCCCAAGAGGAGGAAGAGGAAACAAAGAAAAACTGGTTCTTCCATCCATGAATGGACGATGGAAGACCGGTTATGAAGGCAAGACCCTTCCGGGGGTTGAAGAGCCACCACCCTCGGGCCTTAGGGTGGGGTCGGAGCACGAAGAAGGCCCGGAAGAGGGAAACGCGGGGGTTGGTCGGCAAGAGCTGACACAACAGCGCGAAAGAAATGATTAGCCGGACAGAGTTCGGCGCCAGTTGCGTCGGACAGAGTCCGTAGTAATCAAGCAGATTCCGGACGAACTCCGGAATCGGAAGTCGAAGACCCGCACGAAGGTCCTCAACGTACAGCCCCAGGTCGCCGGGCGGAGGGTTGTTGACCCGACCGCCGGCCCCTGGAGCATAGAGCCGAAACTGCTCCGGGATGCGATAGTGCTCCCGAAGCTGATCGACGTTCGGCCCCGAAAGCGAGGAGGCCTCATCTTCCGGAGCCGATCGGGTGTCGTCGGTCGGGTTCCCCGACCGAGCTCCCTGAGTCGGTTTCCTGGTCATTGTGCAGGAACCGAAAGAAAGGAAAGAAGGGAAGAAAGCAAGAAGGGGAAGGAGGACCACGAACCCGATGGACCCTCCGGAAGTAGAGAAGAGCTCTGCCCGCGACGACCGAAAAATCGCCCGGACAGAGTTTCCCCAGCAAATGGCAAATGTGGGTCAGGGTCCGGGAGGTCCTATATATATAGGGCCGACCGACGGCCGAGATGCTCCCGCACCGACCAAGGTCCCCCAGATGCGCGACGCGTGGCGCCCGCCGGTTGGCTAAGGATTCGGCGCGCTTCGCCCCGGGACGCCCGCACCGCCTGCATTAAATGCCGGAGCGGCGCCGGCCAACCACCTTGACACGCGGCGCGCGGGGGTTGGCTCCGCCGTCGGCCGCCCGCGCCGGTCCGCGTTCCCGATGGGACGCCTCATCCACGATCGGCGCCGAATATCCGATCGACTGATGCGGTATCGTCCGGCACCCGATCTTCTGGCACCGACGTGATGGCTGACAACGACAAGACGTGGCGTCTGACACCTGACGCCGGCGCGACTTCCGGCATCGACTAGACGTTCGGATCACAGGGATTCGTGAGATGTCTGACAACGGATCAGCCGGCGGTACGGTCGGATCTGCACATGCGACAAATCCACTCCCAGTCGTCCGGCCTTGCTACCCGAATGAAGGCATCGACCAGCTCTCCACCCGACTTGGGAGTGGAGGGGGCAACTGTTGGGGGATACCCACCGACCGACCGACCGTCTGTCGGAGGGCCCGACCGTCTGGCAACCCGACCGACCGACTATCGGAGGGCCCGACCTGGCAGCCCGGCCGACTAACCGACGACCCGACGGACGACTCTGCCTGGCCGATCATAAGTCGGGCGACAGGCCGACGGACGCCATCAGCGGCTAACTGCGGCCATTCCACGGTCCATTCCCGACCGACTAAACCCAGAGGTCCGTTAGCCGACCCACATGAAGCTCGCTGACCGACGGAGGAGTCCGACCCCACTCTGCTGGCCACCGACCCTGGGTCGGCCGACTCCACCAACCGCCGTACGGCCGCCAGACGTTGTCAGCTCTGACACGGACATGCGGCACAGTTACCTAGGGGCATTGTCCCGCCGAGAACCGGGTCAACCCTGGTGATTAGACGGCTACACGGCGACGTGACATTTTCACGGCGGCTCTGACAGCCTACAGTGAGTTGACAGTTCCTCACTTGTCCGCGCCATTAATGATGGCGCCATACCGTGCTCCACTATATATACCGGGGAAGGCAACAGTGCAAGGGATCGATCCGCCCGTCGCTCCCACATACGCAGGCTCGTCCCTCTCTCTCTCTCTCTCTCCCTCTCAGAGCTCTCTGTCTGCATTTCACTGTTGCCACCTCTCTGACTTGACCGTCGGAGGGTCCCCACCGGAGCCGCCTCCGGTCAGTGCGGACTTTCTTTTGCAGGTGCACGCTTCCCGGCGATCGGGCGACGAGGCGATTGGCCGCAACAGGCTAAAAATCATAAGAAATAGCATGTCGTTGCTTTACTCTCGTCAACTTCCCAAACAGTCATGTCTCCCGTAAATGCAATTAAGCTGCTGATTTTGGTAACTTAATACCTCCTTTTTAGCCAGATGCCAATCTTTCTTTCAAAAAATTATATCCTACATTTCACCGATTATGAGCTCCAATTATGATGCACTCATTTCGATGATTAATCCACAGAAAAGAGATAAGTTGATTGGCATGGTGCACATCCTTATTTGCACACATGGTGTGTAGGATATAATTTATCTTTTCCTCTTCATTCGTACAAACTCGTCCCCGAGGATACCTCATTTTTGAGGGTCCATTGCTTTTTTTTTTTTTAGGAAAAAAAAAAAAAGACCGTGGATGGTTGGTATCCGAAGTATCGGTCCTTACTAGGCCGTCAGGTGATATCCAACGGTCCAGCATACCCCATCTAACGTGGGCCCAGGTGCTTGTCCAAGTCTGCGAGCATTTGCGGTGCCTGGAGTACACAAAGTCGAACCCTTCCGTCGCCAGCTTTGCTCCGTCTCAATTGCTCGCCGCCTCCATTTTTTCCGATGGTCCGCGCGTACGCGCAGGAGCACGTGTACCGGCACCCTTGGGATCGGGTCACCGCGGCGGCCTGGCGCAAATTCACCGACCCGGATACCCCGGCCGTGCTCTCCCACATCGTCGACGTCCATACCCTCTCCCGCCGCCTCGACCCCGCCGCCGGCCGCCTCCACATCACCCGCTCCATCACCGTCCGCTCCCCACCCCTCCCCTTCCTCCTTCGCCGCGCCCTCAGTGGCCAGGACGCCGTCATCTGCCACTGCGTCGAGTCCTCCGTGGTGGACGCGCGCGCCCGCTCCATGGACATCGTCGCCCGCAACGCCACCCTCCGTGGGCTGATCGAGGTGGAGGAGCGCTCCTCCTACCGCCCGCACCCGGACCACCCCGACGGATGGACGCTCTTCCGCCAGGAGACCAGCATCCGCTGCCGCCCGCTCGCTGCCCTCGCCGCCATCGCCGAGAAGGTCGAGCACCGCTGCGCCGAGCGATTCCTCCAGAACAGCGTCAAGGGGAGGGAGGTCGTCGAACGGATCTGCAAGTACCTCGAGGCCGAGTCGTCGGCCGCCGCCTCTTGCTGATGCCCACTTTTTTCTGATTGCGACCCCGGAGGTTAGGGTTTTCGCTGTTACTTCCAATGCTCTCCTAGTTTAAAGTTTGGATTTTTTTCCTACTCCATCGATTGTTATTGTTGGAGTAATAATTTCATAATGTTATACTCATTTCACGAACCAATTCTCTGTATCTCTTCTGTTGTTGCTGCTGCTGCTTTTGTTTCTTTTGTAATCTGAGAGTGTTCCAGAATTGAGAACTAGAAGCATGGAAGTGAATAGTTCGCATTTTTCTTTTTTGAATTTTGATCAAGATAAGGAAGTTTTTGACACTCTAAATCTTGGGTTGTGTGATATGTTTACGCACATTTAGCGGCGGTAAAATTTAGATGAAATAGAGCAAAATTAGTATGGATTATGACTTAATTGAGCAGATCAGTGATACAATTTGAAAGCAAAGCAAATGCCAAGTGTAATTTATAGCAAGGGAACAAAAAACTATGTGTGTGGCAAATTTTCTGTTTCTCTGATGTAAACTTTGAACAACTTTAGCCCTCTGTAGTTGCTCATCCTTAAATTGATGCAGCAAGCTTCTTTTGAGGTACTCTATCTCAATTGTCTGTTTCCTGTTCTTCTGTGGAAACTTGTCTTTATGCTTGTTTGATAGTTGAAGAATTGTGAATAATCTAGGCCGGCATGCCTACAATCATATGTCTACAAATCTAGTCTCAATGCTGGAAAAGTGTAAATTCCTTAAAAAGAAAAAAAGCAAAGAGATACACAAGGGGAAAAAAGAACAACAGAAAAGAACAAGGGGAGGAATTGAAGAAGAGGAAATAGGTATAATGGGTCCTAAACCCTTTTTTTATTCCAAATGACAGAGTCACCACTTATTATTGCCAAAATGTATTCTGTTACAAAATGTATAATGGGTCCAAAACATGATAATTAGCATGAAATTGTGTAAATGCAACACCTAGACATGAATGATACATGATGGCCATATTATCAAACTTGTAATGAATGGGAATTCATGCATGATCAATGCACTGTCAAGCTTAAAACTTCAACATAAGACATATTTTGAGCCGAAAATTTTGAATGTGGAAATAGAGGGCCAGTTGATCATGCATAGAATAATTGGTTTTATTATGCATACTTACTGCATTCAACCAGAACTGGCAACACTTCAGAGGAAATAGCTAGCATTAATCCACACATTTGCCCTCCTTATTAGACAACAAGACACATACAATCTTACCAGTCGCTGAGCTAAATCCATGGGAAACTTCTGTAAGTGAGCAACTTTTATTGAAAAACTATCCAGTTAATTCTGTTTACTGCAAGATAACTAATAGGTGAAATTTTTGATTTGTCCATGAAATGTTACTGTTTACATAAAAGTTTAACCGTAGGTGTTAAAATACAAGATCAAAACATATGGACAGTATCATAAGATTAACTGTTGTATCACACAACCAAAGAAAATTATGATATCACCAATAGTTTCCTGTTGAACTATTGGGCAAACCAAAAATATTCCAATACTTCGGAGACAATTCTAAAAATGCTGGAGTTATTTTACTTTGCGAAGTATAATGTCATTCATGATGTCTAGGTAGGAGAGTAAGAGCCCTCAAGGCTTTGTAGGACTATATGAACTTTCCCCTGAAAATGACTAACACCATTTTTGTTATCAATTTCTAATAAATACATATAAAAATTTGAAATCATTCAGTTAATGGATCTATAGTGTCACCGATGGACATCTATTTGGGTTATTATAAATTTAATCAGCTAATTGTATCATGCAGATCCCTTACTTTTGTTTAGCAGCACAATACCAGAATGCAATATTTTTATGCTAATTTTTTTTTAAAAAAATATTTTTTTTCCCCTACTGACCGTTGTTATCTTGTATGATAATCTATACGGCTATAACTGATCTACACCCAACTAGACATGTAAAGAGAACATAGGAAAGCAGTATATGACACATATTTCCAGGAAAGGAAGACGGACCTAAATATCCTCAAGGATGTATGGCTGTTGGATGTTCTTAGCATTTCAACAAATATGAGAGATGATATTAAGGGAAGCTAGGAAGAGAAGATGCAAAGGGGGATCTAACGAAAGACTTAAGGTGAGATGAACATTGGTGGATGTATGCTTCAAAATGAGGGTTCAATTGACCCCACAAAAAAATTAAAGTAGAAGATAAAAAATTGACCCCATATCTCATATCTTAGTTGAAAATTCAAAATTGACCTCATTAATTTTATGAATTGACCTCATATCTCATATAAAATTTTAAATAAGGATAAAAAAAAATCACATGAAAAGAATAATTATGATCTGAATTCTTTTTTTTTAATGACTCACATGTCTTACCTTTCTCTCCCTCTCTCTCTTTTTTTATTAATTATTTTTTTATTTATCTTTTAATACCTCATCCCCACCCCATCCGTTCACCTTTTATATTTAAACCTCACATTAATTTATTTTTTATACCTTAGAAGGATTGACTACATCAAAAGATGAAAAAAATAATTATGACTTAGATTCTCTATTTCTTTAATGACTCATATATCTCATCTCTCTTCCTCTCTCATGCCACTTTGACCTCTCTCTCCCTCTCTCTCATTTTTTCTCTTGTTTTATTCATTACTTTTCTATTTGTCTTTCCCATGGTTCCTATCCGTCTACCCCTTACATTTAAACTCCACATCAATTTATTTTTTACATCTTAATCAATCCAAATGCAATAGAAAATCTTATACTCTTTTTGTCTCTTTTTTCAATATGAATTAAGTATGTCCCTTTTAGCTTCTTTTTTTTGTAACACTCTTTTGGTTTTTTTCTTTATTTTCTCCATTTTTTCACTCATATCAAAAATATATGATTAGAATAATTTTTTGTTGGCCATTATAATTTTAATATTGAATAATATCTAAGATTTTAGTACAGTTCTCCTTTATAATATTTTATTATACAAATATTTAAAATATTACATATTATTATATATATATTTAATTATTTTTTAAAATAATATTTTATTATTATTTTTTCTTTCTTATTTCTTTTCTGTGGCTCCTCTGTTTCTTTTATTATATTGACCCTATAAAATAAAATTTTTGGATCCGTCGCTGGAGATGAAGATTGATGGCACATATTGAATTTTCTACCAATCCTCTACCTGATTTTCTTGAACCCTATCTCAGAGCTTTCTGGGCATATCCCACCATAATCACAACTCGTGAAGTTTACGCATGCTGCATTCACTGTGGGATCATCTCTAGCTTCTCTCACTCAAAGATATGCAAATGGATAAGTTTAATCATCACCCCACTTTCCAAACTATGGTGTTCTAGATCTTTAAAGCCAGCTAGCACCAATGGCCGTAATTGGGGGAATCCAGAAGTAGCACAAACCATTCCCTGCATATGAGCCATTCTCCAACCTAAGAATCCGCAGATTTGGCAATTTCCCCAGCATCACCATCAGTTCTTGCTATAGTCTTGATTCACGCAATGCTATCTTGGTGAGATTTGGTGGAGATTTTCTACTGTTTGGGAGTTTTTATTGTACAATCATCTTAAGCATAACTTTTGGAGGTGTGTTCATTTGATAAGCTCGAAATGGTATCTGTCACAATTGATTCTCTACTTCTCAGCTTTAAAGAGACAAGGTGCTGTAGGTGCCCAAATGAATAACATAATACATTTTAATGGAAAACAAGAAGTCTTTCAAAATGTGCAAGTCTTGAAGATTGGTTAGCCATCATAAGGCCCTTTCTACCCCTCCTCCAGCATCTACGACCTTTAATTTCTGTGGGTTTCTTAAATTCCCAACAACATCCAGCTATAAAAATGTGCTTGAGTTGCTTGATTCTACCAGATTGCTGTGAGCAGTAGGGTTTTTCTAGAATACCTTGTGTCCAGAGTTTGTAAGGTATAATATTTTCTAATGGATGAAGGAACCTCTTTTAATTCAGTACATCTTAAGCCCAAATACTATAAGCCGATCATGCCTTCTGTATCCTCTGACAGCCTTGTAAGATTAGGTGCACCTTTGAAACCAAGTATGTCTATTCCACTTGTGCTTCTGAAGTTCAAACCTGCTAGGGTATGCTAGCATGGTGTGGTACAATTAGATACTTGTGGTCAATAATGAGGTCATTGAGAGCAAGACCACATGAAGTTACATGCTCCATGTCATTTTAATTGCTATGAATGTTTAGTAGTTTATCCTCTTTAGCTTTTGATATGCACAAGTTATGCAATAGATCCTCATAGTACTGCCATGGATTTCCTCCACAACTTGAAGCATGCATCTCTGAACCAGCTCACCCAGGTAGCCTTTGCAGTCTCTTCCATGTTTTTCTTCTTTGTATCAGGTATGAAGCCTTTTTAGATCAATAATTCAATCAAAACAGTTCTCTGCAATCTCATAGTCCTCTGGAAAAATCTTTGATTTTTTGTACAAGAAGCATGACTTTATGCATGGTGTGGCAGATTGTTATAACTCAGAAGCTAGTATTTGCAAAAATTGCTTGTCATCTGGTATTCATTCCCAATCCATGCTCTTGATTACTTCTATATGGCAGAAATTGGGATCCATCCATATGGCAGATGTTTTGTGTTTTCATGCTAAAGGTCTTCCAGCACCACTTTATCCAGAGGTACACCGCTGCATCTATCTGTGAGCTGCCTTCCTAAAGCCTTCAACTCTTGAGGACATGCTCTTTCAATGTTCTTATTTGTTGGAAATATCTTCTCAAGAAATTGCTCCCAACTTCATCATTTAGAAATGGTGTTTCATATGGGGGAGAGGGGTTGGTGGTGGTGAGATGGGATTGTAGGGTTGTTGGATTTTGCAATGTCTGTGGAATGTGTAGTAAACAACACTCTATTGCCATTCATTACATCTGGAAAAACTGCTTTAATTTGCTCCCATTCTTCAGTCCTCCAGATGTTGTTCATGTAAACTTCTTTTTCTCAAGAACTTATATAGCTTCTCTTAAATCTCTTCCTTCTCCATCCTTTCCAAATTATCCTTTGTAAAACCCATGACTTTGTTCATAATCTTCTTCAAAACATCGGCCACTCTAGATACAGATATGCAGGAACAGGTATCAAAATGTCTTTTGATATATTCTTTGTTATAAACCTTTTTGTCAAAGGCCACCATTCCAACAATGGAAACTACAAAATGCCATTTGTGTGCTGGATCAAGTAATTAAAATATTAATTTATTAATTTATTAATTTCTTAATTGTGTCATCATCTAGATCGGTAGATACCTCCTTTGCAGACTCCAATCAGCAGAACTACTTGCTTCCGATCTATTGTATTTCTATTCTTAGAGATCTTAGGAATCTTAATTTTCAACTCTTCAATTTCCATGCCAACCATATGGCTTGAAATTAGTTCATGAAGGATTAGAGCATACTTTACAACAAGGCCTATGGAGCCTCGTTTTTGCTGCCATATTGCAATCTTGAGCACGAAGAAATGATGATGCCCTCTGCTTGATAAGCAACTTCGCCAATTACCCAGTTCCTTGCTCATCACCCTTCCTCTGTTTGGAGTCTCCATCGTTTGAAAAGTATGCCACTCACCCTAGCTCTCTCTCTTGCCACTTGACTACAAACTCCATGCAAGAAA
The DNA here is from genome assembly GCF_000442705.2 of Elaeis guineensis. NCBI lineage: Eukaryota > Viridiplantae > Streptophyta > Magnoliopsida > Arecales > Arecaceae > Elaeis > Elaeis guineensis. Next base: position 146,527,019 of record NC_025993.2, read on the forward strand.
ATGGTTTCCTGACATAGAATTCTGCTAGTTTGAATACCACCAAAACAGCCTTCTCTGTCATTATCTTCTTCCTTTTCTTGCCTTGAGATGACTTTTTTGGTTTTTCTTTTATAAGATTATCCAGAAGCTAATAGAAAGAAGAAACTTTGCTAATTATTCTGCATATGGTATTGGCTAAATAAATTTGTTTAGCCTCAAGATAATATTGACTCATAGACTAGGATGCTTAACCTCACTTTTGCATAGAAAAATGCCCCTCCTCTAATTTGTTGAACTACAAATTATTATTGTATCTATTAAATCAATCATTATTGATTTTCTTCTTAATGACAATGACAATTGTGGTGGTTTGAGTTCTTAGCACAGCAACAGTCAAAATTCACAACCAGTTATAAAATGTTATTATTCAAAAAATTGTGTAATCACATTTATTTGTTATTTTTCTTATTTATGTACTGGTTTAAGATCCTAAACTGGAATAGGACACCAGGGAGATGATCCCAACTTCCAGTTACACCAGAAGAGTGCTTTTATTTCACTAACTGGAAGAAAGAAGATCAGTTGGCTGATGCTAATTCTGGTAAGTTTTATACAGCAACATATCATTCATTCTATCATGTAGAAAATTATATGGAGAGGAAGAAATAAGTTCTCTTCCATCCTACTTATTTAATAGCAAAAAATAACAATCTAAATAGGGATCAGTCAGTATATTCCCTAAAATGGTTGTTATAAACATATAGGCATTTGGTGGGTTCTCTCTACCTTCATCTTAGTTTCCTTGGTCTTTGAAAATTTAGAAAGCCAGAAACCCTCATTATCACTTTCTGCAAAGTTTACCAACCTGTATGCCTGGATGCAAGAATATTTATATAAGAGCCACAAACTTTAAACTTATACAGATCACAAGTAAATTAAGGAGATGATGCTGTTTTGAATTTGTGTATTTGCAACATTAGTGATGGATAGTATGACTCCGCACAACAGAAATATTGTATAATTCTGAACTCAGATGTCCCTTTCTGCAATATTTACCCACTTGGCTACCTGGATGCAAGGATATTTATACAAGGGGCGCAAACTCATACAGACTTAACAATGTGGATTAAGGAAATAATGGTGTTTTCGATTTGTGTACTTGCAACATTTATGATGGATGCTATGATTGCATAATAACAATATTGTATAATTTGGGTCTATCCTTCCAAGGGGCTAGCATGCAGACATTTTTTTCCTTAAAGGTTTGATGGTAGTAGTAGGATGTTGTGGTTTTTGAATCTCGCTAAGTTTGTTGTTAGCCATGAAATAAATATATAACAAGGTTTTCTCTTGCATAAGTCAACTAGCATGGTCTGTTTATTAAGAAAGCCTTTTCTACAGTGGATATTCTCTTATGGCCAAAAGGTAGAATAAAAAACCTGCGAGTTGGAATGAGTTTATTTTGCTGATAAGTGATGTCTGCAAACATGGCACTCAGGCTGGTACCACAAAGCAAGGGACTTATAGTTGCACAAATGGTTGAGACACAGGATGCATGATTGCAGAAGGGAACAAGCAGGTGCAAGGTAACTTTTCAAGTGTGATTCCTGAAATAGAGATTCAGACAGCTCAGACCTGTATTATAATTCACATCTTATTGCGAACTCAACTTTGGAATTGGACTAGGAACACCGGTACCTTAAAACTTCCTGATATTTTTAGCTGACATGATAACACCCCCAGACCCACTTTCTATTGGTACGCAGAACCGATAAGGATGCAAGCCATACTTTTTAACGACAACAGAGGATAAAAAAATCCTAATATATTCTCATTTTATCAGGTTAGCTAAATATGCATGAATCGTTATGCATTACTTAGCAGGCGATAGCATTGTAGAAGTGATAGAGTGAATGTGCATGGTGATATACTCACTGATTGCACTTCCCAGACTAATTTCAACTGACAAAGGACATACAAAGGAGCAGGAGCAGACTGCAGAAGACCTAGTGGTGAAAAGGTCAAATTCTAAGATGTTGTCCCAAGCATGTGAACTGATCCAAAGTCTACTGCTCTATTGGGTATGAAGGATAGATTAAAGGATGGATGGATGAGAAAAAAAGATAGATGAAAGAGAGGATAGATGGAAGATTCATCCATCTTCCTGTCTGTTTGGTAAATATAGAAGGATGGATGAGAATAATTTCTTTCTCTATTTGGTATAAAAAAAATGGAAAAGAAAATAGATGATATCTTTACTAAACTGCCTTTTGATAAGAAAGTATTATTATTATCTGTTTATAATATTTATTATATAAAAAAAAGAATAATATATAAGCTTAAATTCTATATAATTTATAATTCTATAAAAATATAGATATTTAATTTAAATTTAAATTTTTTCAATAAATAATTTTATAAATTAATTATAAAAAAATTAATTTAATAATTAATTATATTTATTAATTTCATAAATAATTAATTAATATATAACTTAATTCAAATATTTAATTATTTTTTGTATAAATAGATAACTAAAAAATAGTGAATATGAATAAAAAATATAAGATAATTTTAATTTATTTAATTATAACTATGAAATTATGTACTAAAATTAAAATAATTAGTAATAAAATTTAATAACATAGATAGAATAAAAAATTATTTGATTGAGGTATAGATAATATTTAATGAATATGATTTGAAGTTCTTATACAGTAACTTAATTTGATATCAAAAGTTAACAAGAAAGAAGTAGATAAACAATACATTTCTCACACCTAAACAGTTCATCAAATTTCAACCAAACATATAAATAGTAATATTTAAGTATAATGAACTGATGGTAACTAGACAAAAGGCCATCTTTAATAAAATAATAAAAAAATTTATGGCAACTATATAAAAGATCAGTCCAACAAACAAAATGAGCTTTCAAACATCCAACTCTTAATGGTACTAATACCAAAGTTGCAAACAAAGATGTGTAAGGCATCATAAACAGTCCATAACAAAATATAAAATAGAACAACTTTTAAGCACTTCTACAAAATATTTAACAATTCAAGGATCTTTAGCTTCAGGCATCATTTTGCTCAATAATTCTTTACACATATAAGCTGAAACTTCAAAAAAAGCTCTAATTTTTTATGAACTCTTGATTAAAAATAAAAATACATCAAGAAGCTCATATTCAGAAACATCGATCTTTAGTAGCTCAGTAAACACTTCATTCTCAACAATCTTTTGCATCTTTTAAGCAACTGCAACACTCCTCTCAGCAATTGAAAATTTTTTTCAGTAATATAATTTATTTTTTTAATTGCTTCAGCTATACTAGTCATTCAAGTATTGATAACTTCTATTTGTTTCTCAAATACATCAATCATTTTTTTTTTTACCCATAGATGATGCTCCTAATTGAGGGTTTGCTTGAGAAGTTCTTTCACTAGAAGATTATAGATTGTATCCTTCATTATTATTATTTTCAACTCCATCATAATTTTGGATCATGTATACTTCCATTTGCTTACATTGGGTTTTACCTATTGAAGAAGCAAGTAAAATATATATATATATATATATATACATACATATATATATGTATATATATATATATATATATATATATATATATATATATATGTGTGTGTGTGTGTGTGTGTGTGTGTGTGTGTGTGTGTGTGTGTATATATATATATATGTGTGTGTATATATATATATGTATATATATATATATGTGTGTGTATATATATATATATGTATATATATATATATATGTGTGTGTGTGTGTGTGTGTGTGTGTGTGTGTGTATATATATATACACACACACACACACACACACACACACACACACATATATATATATATATATATATATATATATATATATATATATATATATGTGTGTGTGTATATATATGTATATATATATATATATATATATATATATATATATATATATATATATATATATATATATATATATATATATATATATATATATATATGTATGTATGTATGTATGTATGTATGTATGTATGTATGTATGAATAATGAAAAGTAATTAAGTATTAACCTATATATGTTGATCTCATATTTCATCCTCGATTTGAAACCTTTTTGTCAGTTGACTCCATGAAAATCCACTATAGCTCTGGAAAATGTCATACACAATATCAAACTTTTCCTTCAGCATTTTAACATGATTTTTAATATTAACTTTGGCCAATGGGATTTGAAGCTTTTCAATGCATGTATCGACAATATTTTTGTAAGTTGTAGTTGAGAAAACATCATTTGGTCTATTTCCATTGTTTTGTTCTTCTATTAAAGCATCAAGCAAAATAGTATCAATTTCATCATTTCATTTCAAAAAATTTTATGGAGGTTCAATGAAATCCTCTTTGTTAGTTGCTCTCTTAGTGGATTTCTTCAGCATTTCATAAAAATTACATATCATAATAATACACATAAATCTAATAAATTAAAATATAAAATTAAATCACAAAATTAATGGTTTAATAACAAAAGCATATAACATAGTTGCAAACATAATTGTTTTGAGATATGGTAATACAAATAAACTTTAAAATAAAAAATACATCAAAGCCCATATATAGTTTTTGTTTTTGAAGGCTAAGTAGATCCATATGTAATATAATCATTCCACATATATGCTGCTATATTATTCCTAATTACTATCCCTTGCTTAGCATCTTGATTATTTTCTCTTATTGTGGCATTTGGTTCAGTAGGTATTTCACTACACGCAGGCGTTTGATCAACCTCAGTGATTAATAGTTCATCAGGATCTATATCTATCAAATAATTATGTAAAATGCAGCATGCTAGTACTATTTCAGTAACTATATCAACTAAAAATGAGATTTTGTCATATATGAAATTATGACAAATTTTTTCTTCAACAGACCAAATGCTCTTTCAATAACATTATGTAATGAAGAATGCCGCAAGTTAAATAATTCTTCAGGATTTCATGAAAAATGTTCTGAGTACTCTTTCAAGTGATCACGCATTTCTCTATATGGTGTAATGAGTCTACTTCTTAGCATAAAATCCTCATCTACTAGATAATATTTGCCTATTAAAGAGAAAAAAATCATCAAGCCTTACTTGCTAGAAAATAATAATAATATGCATAATTTATACTTTGAGGAAGTTTTTTAATATTACCTCTAAGTATTATAAGTTTATCATCTCCAACAAGAGTATTTTTAATAATTCTTGAATCAGATATAGTTCCTTCCCATCTAGGTAATACATATGTAAATTTCATATCAAAATCATATGCAGTCAATATATTTTGCATTGGATACTCTTTTCTACCTCGATATCTTGGTGCATCAATTCTAGACACTTTTGTACGAATGTATTCCATCGATTGCACCTACACAATCCTGAAATATAAATATAGCATATAAATTTTGTTATTATAAATATCTACATATGTTAAAATAACTAATTATTAAAAATAAGTTGTAAGGTTGTATTTATCTTGAAATATGGATGGTATCTACTACTATTCCATATGTATGAAGAAACTTCTGATCTAGTTGGTTGCTTAAGAAATAGATTTTCTAAAGTAATCATAGCCTTGAGCACTTCATGGAATTGATAGCCTGTAGTTTTTAAAAAATGATACCAAAAGAAAAAGATTGTATGATTCCTCTCATTATGTGCCAAAGTATAAAGAAATTTGACTATTTTTTTCTCAATATAACTATTTCTATTATTCTTGGGCCTACCAGTGCCTCCAAGTATTTAACATAACTTTGCAAATGCATGAGCCCCATATAAAGTAAGTCATGGCAATATTCACTATTAAAAATTCATTCCATTAATTTTTAACGTTCAATTTCTCTTTCTCTGCTATTGTTATTGATTGTTTTATCCACATAATTTAAATTAATAAATCCTTCCATCAAATGTGTGGAATAGATAACAAAGCATAAAAGTTGAACTATAGCCATACGTCATTTTTATCCCAATATATTCATAACTTGAAAAGAATAGTCCATCCAATCAACTGGTTCATTGTCAGAATCCTTTTCCATTTAGCTTCCCGATCTTTCTTCCACTCATCATTGCAACTATCTTCCATACGTATTATCCTAAAAAAATATTTCAAAAAAAATTAATTATTTATAAAATTAATAATTTATAAATAAATAAAATAATAATATTTAAGATACTAAAATTTGAAAAGTTGAATATTTCAATAATAATGTTTACATATTCATTGTACTTCTTCTTAATTTAGATGTTAATTAAATGATTGGCCTCAAGTTTTATTATTAAATAGAATGCTTGGCAACAAAAAATATTATTAATAGTTTATCACGAAGATTTGAAGTACAAATTAACTGTATAAGTCATGATTAAAATTAAAAAAAAAAAAACTACTTCAACTTTTTTTTCCTATTTTGAGTCTACAGGAACCAAACACTCCCCTCTCCCATCCCCCGCTTTCCTCTATTTAGGAACCAACGCGGCGCCCCTAACCCCACCCTCCACACCGCTCCTTTTTTTTCTTTTCAGTCCATAGAAAAATCATCTTTCCCTTCATTTCATTTTTTTCTGTTTCGCGTCACCCACGTGCCCCTCACCATCCAACGCATTTCCTCCGATTGAACTACGTTTTTCTGTTATAATTCGTAAAAATCCAGAACAACTGAAAAAAAAAAATCATTTTCCATCAACAAAATCTATTCAGGCTTCATAGAAAAAAAATCTTACCTGTAAACCATAACAGAATGCTAAGGAGAAGAGGAACCGCGGGATGAAAGAGAATACCTGAGGCATGAACTATTATTAAGATTTAGTTAAAATATTTATGAAAAATAATTTTGTCATTATGATAATTCATTCTTCACAAACCCATCCATCTTCTGTGCATCCTTCTAATTATGAGAATAATTTTGTCATTATGATAATTCATTCCTCACAAACTCATCCATCCTCTGCATCCTTCTAAATTGGAAGGATGCAGATTTATGAGCCTGGATGGATGAACAAGAAAAATTCTTTATGCGTAAAATTTTTACACCCCGCGCGATGATTGCCCGTGCAAACCCCCCACCTCCTATGCATTTAATATGCATTGAAAGGGGGAGATTTTTTTTATCCATCCTCTCTAAAATCTTTTAAATCAAATGATGGATAGAAACCATCCATCGTCCCTTTTAGAGTATAAGTATTCTGCTCCTACCTATTAATATTACCCACGCCCTACACAACCAGACGAATTTGGCAAGACTGTAACCAAGATTTATACCAGACCTTCCCCAGCAAAGTCTGCAAACAAAATTGATGTATTTTAACACATAGCTATGCTTCAATCTGATTGGTCTTTGCTCAAAAGAGTGGAAGATGGGCTCAGAACAGGCTTGGTGGAACAAAACATCCATGCTGAAGCGCCTCCTAATCAAATTAATTTATTGTGGGAGCCATAAGAGTACAGATGCATGACGTATCCAGTGTTTCAGCACCACATGAAATTAGATAGATATATGAAAAGGGAAGATACAAGATGTTCGAATCGTTTAGAACATCTTGAATGGCATAACAGATCATCGGAGCTAAAAAAACTTGGATGGCATGATAGATCATTGGGCTTAAGGAACCAAGATGGAGATGTCTGGCCATAACCTGAAAATCTCAAGCCACAAAACATAAAGTTCTAATGTTATCTATGCAAAATAGAATCTAGCAATCTCCATACAACCATTAGACCTGCTCTAAATCCTGACATAGATAGTCTTGACAGACAGATGATCTAACAACACGCAAATGTCAATGCATGTCCGTAACTTGCGACTAGAATTAGGCACTTAAGTTGCATGCCCAACTATAATTAGATATAATTGGAAGATCGTGCATTTTCAAAGTCAATGAAGCAATGCTTGTAAAGACATACTTTCATATTAAATTCATAATTTCAAAGTCAACTACTATATTTTAACGACATCAAATGTAGATTTCGAAGTGCAAGCACTTGTTTAAAATTCATACTTTCAAAGGTTGTGCACAAAGATCTTTTTTCATAGGTCAAAACTAGATTATTCTTCGAAGCACAAGCACTTGTTTAAATTTCATACTTTTTAATTTTGTACCAGGAAGCTTCATCATCTAAAGACTCTGTGATTTGGATAAATCAACTGCAGAAAGTATGCAAATTAAGTTTCCATTTAACAGTATCCAGTACTTTCAACGGCGACAAACATCAAGCCCTCCAATAAAATACTCAAAAATCACATACCTGTGCATACCTCTGTTTGTGATGTGACTCTCAATATCCTCATGCTAAATTTTCAACCAATTAAATTACAATACATAATCAATTTCAAATTTGCTCCATATATCCTTTTCTAAATTACTTGTCCAAGGAAACATCCATGCAAGATTTTCCATATCCTTTTTTTTTTTTTTTTTGGGTGAGAACTAGGATGGGAGGATCCCAGCAAAAATATGGTTAAGAGCAGGACTCAAACACGTTTTCTTGGTATCAATCTGGCAAACCCTCATAGATTTTACCAAAAGAAGATGAAAACCTTGAATCATACAACTCCATGCTTACATGAAAGATATAGAACAGATCCACAATCCTCAGAGGATGCAGCTCACAGTCAAAGGCCAGAAGAACAAGATGATTAAAAAATGTGGACATAATTATTCACCTTGCACAAAAATGATACATATGCTTTAGAGAGCATTCCCATTTATACTACAATACTTGGCAGCAGCATGACTAACAACATTAACAAAAGCAATGATTCTAACAGGAAACAGGGACCAACTGGATAATGTACTTTTTAATGATTCTAACAAGGGAACACTTTAATCCAGGCCACACTTTCACGCAACTATTTGAGGATCATTATGGCAAATCCAGCAAAGGCACATACATCAGATGGGGAGGTTAGCTATATCATAAATACAAGATGACCTCCAAAAAGTTATCTATTACTCCAACAGGACGGCAGACCACAAGAAGAAACGGTGGGAGAAGAAGGGAGGGAGTGGGCGGTTAATGCTCCATCAGAACGAGCATAATATCCAAAATATCTGATGCAGACCAAGCAATATGTTCATAAGCAATCACTGCATGACATAGTGTCATCCACTAGTCCAGCCACATCCATCCACTAGTGCACCATGTTCAAACAAAACAATGTTCATCAAAAATGATCGTGACAGCAACAATGAGTCTAAAAGTAGCTACTCCTCTAGTGGTCATCAAAGGCCAAATATTCAATTGTCAATTCTTTTAGAATTAAGTTACAGTATCAGATTATCAGGCACCAACTGGTAGCAAGCAAAACATTTAGCTGCCAAATCTTCTACAATGACTCTGCCACGAAAAACAAAGGAAAAGCGAAAAAAAAAAAAAAAAATCTTCGTCAATAGGCCTTTCAAAGTATGCATCTTCTGTCCACAAAGTCATGAACGTTCAAATCATTAAATTTACCATCTTCAAGTAGTTCTTTAGTGTGAGATATAAAGGTTGGCAACCATAGGCATCTTGCCCAGCATTCCTGTCTCAGGATGTCAACAACATTTCCTCTTGTTTCAACAATTATATACCCACTTCTCATGCCGTTGAAGCAATCCTTGCCTAGCATTATATTGTCAAGGGATGTTATAACAACTCCTGCCATCTGATACAGATTTTTACCTAATAAGTTCCATATTTCTGCTTGCCTCTCATTTACCTCAAAACTAAGGGAAAAAGAAAGGTTAAATTAGGTAAATAACTTCATCAATCAAAATAAGAGTTGAGTCCAAAAGACCAGAACACTGAAAGATTAAATCAACAAGCCCCCTCAACTTACCATCCTCTCCTTTCAAATGTTTAATTTTTTCACCAACATTTTTCAAAGAAGAAATGTCTTCCTCCTGATAACAAAAACATGGATCCAATTGTGTTTAATCTACTCCATTAATCCCCACATTAATCCCCACAAAGCTCAAGTAGAGCTTCATCTCATTTCTTCCCTATAAAAAATCAATAGCCAAGACACAGTTAAAATCCAATTCAAAATTATGCAAATTTTGGATGCAGTTCAATGAAAATTTGGAACATATAGCTCAATATCATGTAGCAAATGCCACCAAATTTTGTTGGGACATTTGATACGAGCACGAGATCAATCACATCCAACATGACCCATCCATCTGTGCAAAGTGAGCTCTATATGGTCCTCCTTCCACCATTTCTTCATCTGAAGAGGCATATTAATCTTCCACGGTGCAAATCTGTTAAGATACTCTCCACAACCTCCATCAGGTCTTACCTTTTCCATCAAGTCAAACCATAAACTTACATGATCATAGCCCTTGATGTCAATGCAACCACCTCAATTAGACATCCGATAATCTAATGCTTAGGAATCGAACTTTCAAGCTTCCTCTCAGGCATTTGTTTGCAAAATTATAAATCATACTGCTCAATTAGTCTTAATAAGCTCACTTCAGCTCCATTAAACCATGTGTATACATCCTTGCTGTTTCCCAATACTTGAAACCACATTGAATTGCATGTCAAATTGCAGCATACATAGCAAAAGTGTGGACAATGCATATAAACTATAAAGTACAGGATACTCAAATCAACTACTACATGTATTCCCAAAATAAGTTTGCTTAACAATCACCACCATCCAACTAATGTCTGACATTTCACAACCTCAACATGACTACCAAAGTTCCATATTTAACATCATTTGGAGATCATAAATATATTAGTCACTGGAAAAAAAAAACAATGAACAAAAACTACAATAACATAAAATGAAATAAAAAAAATAATAAGTCAAAATTTACCTGGGTAATTGTCACATATAGTACAGTGGCAATGTCTCCCTCACCTATAAGTGATCAGCTTTATCTAGCATGGTATGATCTAATGATGACTGAAAATGCCTATAACTACCTCTCTATTTCACATCAACCCTCTATAAAGTTAAATAGTCGACTTGCAGAATTATGAACAATCAGGGAACCTTCTATGAAGCCTAAAATGAAAGTTGGCAGTGTGTGAAAACCTGCCTTATTGGTTATACAGTTCAAGATCATGCCCTCAGAGAACAAACCTACAAGGTTAGCACAGACATCACTAGGGCCCCAACAAAAAAGGCAAGCAAGATTTAAAAATAACCGACAAGAAAAAATTGCCAACATATAATAATCTGAGGATCCCTGAATCAAAATCTTCTTCATTATTCAAATCATTGACCACATGATCTTACTTAAAATACGATCTATGTTGTACAAAAGATCCTACACTTTACTCCAAGCTTCCAACTTGAAGAATGGGAAAGATGACAAACATACATTTATTGTTTTTTTTTTTTTGGCAGTTCATGATAAATGAACGCGTAGTATAGAGGTCGGTTTGGCGTACCGACACACAATATGCCCCTTATACTGCATACCAAGTCCATACAATACAGTCCGTACACACTGGTATGCACCAGTATGGCAAACAATGACTTTGCATGACACTTTGTACAATCTAAATACCAAACAATTGTATGGTTAGATATGTATATTAACCATGGACAGTTGACCTGTACCAAATCTCGTCATTCAGTCCACCCACATTCCTTGTGTAACTTATTTCAAATTATTTTTCTCAGATCTTTAAATTTTATAGATAAACTTGAGGTTTCTGCCTTACATTTCACCTTATTAACAGTTTAAACACTTTGTCTAACACCATCACCTTTTTAAACATTCAAGTCTTTAAATGTCGAAGCCACTCATTGATTCCCTCTGCATGATTGGATAAATAAGAAAGGCTCTGCAGAGGGAATCATGCAGAGGGACACATTAACCAGAAATACCAGGTTGACCCCAAAAAAAAATCATTTCTGTCCAATCACACAGGATTTTATGTACCACCAGAGCTGAGACATCTTAAGTCACATTAGAGTGATCATCCAGCATTAAGGTTTAGGCTGCATGCAACCATAACAATATACACTAGCCTCTTCAGTAAGCTTGTAAGAATAATGAGATCTCAGTGTCTAAGGTGAGGATGATTGGACAATGTTGAAATACACATCACTACTTGCCAGAATGGCCTTAGAATTCTAGACTATCATTAAGTCACACAGTTCACATTCAGTAATCTTTTCACCCAATCATCGTTGGACAAACCCAAAAGTTCATTACTGCCATCACCTCATACACTCACAAAAACTAACCAGCTATCACCAATAAAAGTGATTCAGTAATTACTTCCCTTAAAACCTCTTCAGAAAAGAGTAATCTCAGAAACCCATTTAGTGAGAACCAACAAAAAGCATCCCATGCAACTCATCAAACTAGCCAGGTAACGTGTCAGCTACATCAGTTGCATGGTTCAAGGTGCCTAGCATATGTGACTACTAAATCCTAGCATATAAGTACAGAACAATTATATCTGCAAAAGCAGAACTGATATAGAAAACAATGTTCGCATTACAACCTAGGTACTAGGCAAATGCCTAGAGGTCAAGGCAGAATCCACAATGATGATGTTGATGACAAGTATGATTCAAAATTTTAAGCATAACATATAAGAATTTAGAACATTAGTTAAAGGCCAAATTTCATAACATAACATTCAACCAAGATGTAATTAGTGCTGGAAATGAGCATCTAGGCAATATCTAGTGCTACTAATTCATAAATCATCTCATCCTCTCTGCCCAAACATGACACAAAACATTAAGCAAGAGCCTATGCAGTGCCAGACTGCCCTGGACAACCAACGGGCACCCAGGCAGCCATTTTTCAGAAAACAAAATAAGTCAATGCCATAAACTCCCTAAAACACACAGAAATAGCATGCCATAAACTCCCTACAACATATAGAAATAGTATAAACTGCAAAACAGAATGTGAATAAACAAAAAAACACATGGTGTGCTCAAGGTCATCACTGTTGAATACTTCTTCTTCGTATCAGCTATCTCATGAAATGTAATAGCCAGAAAAAATAAACTATTGAGCTATGGCTATAAGATACAAATTTTTAAAATCTTATGTTAACAAGCCATGAGATATAACAAGAAATGAATATTTATAAATAATTCATCTGATATTTTTTATACCTAGACGTGGCTTCATACTTCATACAGACCATATACTGATTAACAATTTCCATAGTTGGTTCATGATAGTTCTAAATATAGACCAGTAAAAGGGAGAAAACACCTACAGCATGTATAAACCAGATGAAGCAACAAATGTCAGATACTTGAAGGTATTTTTACCAGATAACAGAACCAATAAACAGTTAACAATAATTCCAGAATTAGATATAAAGATTGGGAAGAGATTATAATAAATCAGGAAATAATCATAATTTCTAGACTAGGCATCACCAGAAATCAGCCTTACGTTGTAACTCCATTTCCAGCAGAAGTGGCAATGAAGTGCAAAGAAGAGGTAAACCATTCACATCACTAGGGCACTGTTACCAATGAAATGCAATTCAAAGGACACAATAGAACATAAAGGTAGCCACATCATGATAACTTTAAATCATCCACAGTGCAAACACAAGCTTACACACCAGAGCCAACAAGGGAACCTTCAGCAATCAACAATACAGGAGTTTTAGCGGCTGCAAAGATGGCTCAGCATCATACTTCCATCCATTTATAGCAAAGAACACATATGAAGACAAGCAGCCAGCATGACTTGGGAAGCCATAGACAATAAAAGAAGCTTTGACCAAATTGCATCAACCTTCTTGTCCATCTCTCTAGATCTTGTCAAGCTTTTCAGCTTTGACAACAGGGTTGGCTTTGGCTATAGCATCCCTGCCTGCTGTTCGATAATCAAATGGGCAGTTATGCTTGTCAGAATAGCGATGCGTTGCACAGAAAATATTTCCACAGCGACAAGTGAATCCAGTCAGCCCGACTCGCTTCCTACAAGTGTTGCACCTCTTTGGACCATCCTTCACCTTTGTCTCACCACCCTCGCTTATGGCCAAAGCATCAGATGGATATGCCAGTGTGGTCTTTGGCTCCGTTGGACCAACAGAAAAATCTACGCTCCAAGAAACTACTGGCTCTTTTCCACTGCTGCTACCACTGCCACTTGCAGTGCTATCAACAGATGATGCTGCCAGCTTGGCCTGCTGCTGCTTCAATAACAGATCCTTGTGGCACTTGGAGCACATGTTCATGGTCGCAGCACTCCCAAAGAATCCACAGTTGTTGACACAGAGAATTGGAGCTTCGGGAGCTTGGCACTCTGTCTTGTCGTGCTCCATAATTTCAACCCTCCTGCATCAGTGGTTGGCTCAAAATTCCAAAACATAATAAGAGCAAAGCATCATCAGAATAGATAGACACGTCACCACAGCAACATGAAAGACTTTTAATCATAAATGACCTAGGATCCTTGTCAGTGCGGGTTTGCACCCCATGGTGCCGTGCGGCACCTGATGGCCGCCATCAGGAGACGGACGGCCATCAACAGCAGCGTGCCATGCAGCCATCGAGCACACAGCACTCTGCAGTGCAATCCATGCACCACAGAGGATCCGTGCTCGTCATAAATAACCTAAACCTAATATTTCTTAGGTTGCTAGTCCTTAACAAAGAAAAAGAAGATAACCTAAAGGTAAAGCTGTTTTATTTCAAGACAACAATGAGCACATGCATAGCCAGAAAGTGAGACTATGAATTCAACGAATGAGACAGAACGATATATCCAAAGCGTTGTAGACCAATCATCACTTACACAACATTATCTAGATTATTCTACACAAAATGTGTTCACCACAACCAAGGATTTCCATTTAAAATAAAGCCAGATGTTCATAGTTAACATTTCAGGGGATAGAGAAGGGCGGGAGAGCAGGGGCAGAGGGGGTGTGGCAAGAAGACAACACTCGATGCAAAAGAATCTGGATTTCTACTAACAAAGCATATTAGACATTAGAAATTCTAATTTTAGTCATAGTACAATCAGAGTTGAACCCAGATCAGTATACTTCACCAAAAACACAAATACGTCAGAAAGGCATAATCTAAATAGAGGGGAAAAAAAAAAAACAAGATTTTTGTGCCACAGTCCTGACTTTTATATGCTAGAATACCTGAAGGTGAAAATTTCCAAAATTTTGGTCTCACAAAACAAATCTAAAATTTTCAAAAGAGAACACCCTAAAGAGAGAAAAACAAAGGACAAAACTTGTAACAAATACGCAATTTCTTTCAAACAACAACAGAAAAGCATAATTACCATCATGAAATCTAATCAACACTCTCCCGGCAACAGACACAACCTAAACCAAAAACAAATGTACAAAAATAAAACAGGATAACGACCATGTAACATAAACCCTAACCCAAGCCCATCAAGAACCACCCATCAAACAACGCACCTGTTTCTCCCGGTAGGAAGGTCCTTCTACGCTGATCACCTCCGAATTACGGCCTTCAAGGATTACTCCTCCAATTATAGAAACAGAGGACTTAAGAAAACGCCCAATTCACCAAACCCAGAGCCAGACTAGAGGGGAAAGAGAGAGAGACAGAGGGCTAGCAGATTAGGAAAGGTCTCGATCCCCAACCTTACAGAACGGAGTCGCCTCGATATCGTAGAACTGACGGCAAGAAAAGGGGACGTCCAGGGGAGGGGGAGAGAGGGAGGAAAATTGGGCCGATATTGGAGACGCGAGGGGCAATTTATAAGAGGTTTCTTGTGCTGACAACGAACGCTTTCACCAATCACCAGAGGCTGCCCGGGCTGCCAGCGAGGCGTCTAATGCCGAGTCGGCAGGTGAGGAAGGCGGACGGCTTTGATTCATCCACGTCGCCGTTAGCGAGTGGTCCCGCCCCCGAGGCCGCTGTGCGTTTGGAGACGTGTAACCTTTTCTTTTCCGGTATGGGCAGCAACGGGCTGCCCGGGACCTGTTCTCGCTCTCCCGGCCCCTTTTGGAATTTTCTATTTAGAGGGAATGCTTTGGACTTTGGCCGCCCCGATGTACACAAAAATCGCCTGGGTTCCATGGATTCCTATTTTCCCATATTTTCTCTAGCGCCTACGTTAAAAAGGAAACACAAAAGCTAAGTAGAAATAGAAGTCTTCCTACCAATAAAATCCATCGGCCTCATGATCTTAAAAAAAAAAAATCATGTACATAAAAGAGGCCATCCATCCGCACACTCTTGTCTTTCTTGTTTTTCTATAGTCTCTCTTTTCTCACGGATTTCTTCTTCGCAGAATTATCCATTTCAGTGCGCATCTTCAAATAAATTACTATATAATTTTTAAAACCTCATATTCAATCATATAAACTACATAATCAGATGATATAAATCTAACAAAATAATTATATGATAATCAAATATACAACTCTAAACAAATTAATACATATTATATTTATTATTTAATATATAATCATATAATATATATATTTATTGACTTTCTAACACATACTATAAACTTATTTGATATATACCTACCTGCAACCGGATACACACCTTCAGATTAATCAATATATATTTTTCAACATATGATATTTACTAATACACAATACATAAATAAGTAAAACATATCTAGTAAAATAATTATCTAACATTTTAATATATACCTTCAAATAAATTAAGATAGTTTTTCAAATATGATGTTTACCAATACATATTACATAATTATACGATACATATCTAACAAAATAATTATCTAGCAACTTATAAGTCACGAGACTTGTTGAGACATTTCAACCGACCTCTGACTCTATGACTATACATCGGCTTTATGAATGCATTACTCCGACTAACAATCAATTGACCGATCGACAGTTGGCTACTATCAACCAACAACGGACAATTTGGTTAATCTCCGATCGAAGACCATCGGTATATTAGAGTTACCGACCGGTGCTCATTCGGATCTCCAAGACTATCGACTTATCACTATTACCGACATATAGTCGATCTATCTTCTCAACACATCCTAACTATTATAAACGGTTATCGACTACGTGTCACGATCATTAGTGGGAATAAACAATCCACTAACTCCATGATTATGGTCCGATAATTTAGCGTCATAAAAAATGAGACCACATGCTCCACAGTTATATCAGAATCATTTATAAAAGAGAGATAAATGAAAAACACGGAGGAGACAACTTTGGGCTAATACCCTACCATTTTGATTACTCATTATCTACTGTTCATCAATTTTTTGCTGACTTAAGCATCAGAGGATCTCCATTGGACACGATTTCAATCTGAGAGGACTTCGTTTTGCAGATGCTCTTCACCGACGACAGGTGACAGGAGATTGACCGTAACAAATTGATGCATCAGGTAGAGAAAAAATGATAATCAACTATGCCAAAAATCAGAGCTCAACACTCGACTGGATCAGCGAGGTAGTCTTCCCACCGAGATGATGTTCCTCCCCTACCTTCAGTGACAGAGCCCAGTTCTTCACATCCTGTGGTCACCACAAACGCACAGATTGCTGTACTCATGCAGTAAATAAAAATTTTGACGGAGACGGTTCAAAGCCTCCAGCAACAGCAAACCCAGCAGCAGCAGCAACCATCGATGGAGCAGTTGGTGGCTCAATCAGTGCCATCTAGGTACAACCGCCGTCCACGATGCTCACCCTCCTTATCTCCGGAGCAGCGATCGTCTCGACACTCCCACCAAGATGGACAACCGCATTCTCGGCACTCCCATCGTGCTACCCATCATTCACGGCATTCTCCCTCTCCTTCCCATCTAAACAGTATCAGGAAGAAAAAATGACTGCGGACGCCTTTTGCTTCTCCCTCTTCAAGTTCTTCAGGGGGTTCTACCCTTGGAGTTTTCCAGCAACAGTGGCTTGACAACTACAAACGCAAGTTCAAAGAGATTGATCGCCAGCTTGTTCGACTTCAGGTAAAAGGTCGAAAGTCCTCCAATGACTACGACTTCCACACCGTCCAGTCTCTCTCTCGGTGCATTCTGGATGAACTGATTCCATCTTGGTTCAAAATGCCACAGATGGAGCCATACGATAGCTCCACCAACTCGATCGACCATCTTGAGAGCTATAAGGCTCTCATGATGATTCAAGGGGCAACGGATATCCTTTTGTGTATTGACTTCCCGATAACTCTATGGAAGTCTGCTCGAGCCTAGTATTTCGGACTTCAATCAGGAAGTATTAATTCTTTCGAGCAGCTAGAGCAATCTTTCATGGCCTATTTCAGTACTAGCCGAAGGCCGCCATGGACATCAGATAGTCTCTTCTCAATCAAGTAAGGTGAGACAGAGACTTTGAGGGATTTCGTGGTCCGATTTAACATGGCCACACTTGAGGTCTGGGATTTCAATGAAAATATGGCCATATCAGCTATGAAGAGGAGTTTGAGGGGATCGAGATTCACTTACTCTCTAGACAAGACTCTCCTTCGGACCTATGCTGAACTTCTAAAACATGCATATAAGTACATTCGCATGGACGAAGCTGCTTTTGACCGATGCCAGACAGACGGAAAAGATCAGAAGAAGAAACAAAAGAAAAGTGAAGTTTTGACCGAATCAAGTAGGCCGACTATCAATAAGCGAGCTTCACCTCGATGACGGAGTCTAAAATTGAATAACTATGATAGGTATGACTCCTATACTCCTCTTTCTGCTCTCCATACGCAGATCTTAATAGAGATCGAAAGAGAAGAGTACTTACGATACCCACCACCAATGAAAGCGCCATCGAGGAACCGAGAAAGAAAGAAGTACTGTTGGTTCCATCGTGATCACGATTACGATACCGAACAGTGTATCCAACTCAGGGATGAAATAGAAGTCCTGATTCGACGAGGCTACCTCGAAAAGTTTCGATGAGATCGTCCGACTCAACCTCCTACCGATCAACAACTTCAGCCACAAACTAAAGAGACATTCAACAATCGACCAGCGGTGGGAGTAATCAACATGTTCTCCGGGAGATAGAAGAACTGGAGGATAACTTTCGAAGAAGAGTCGGCAAAGAAACGACGACTCGACAATATAATTATTTTTTCAAAAGATAATGTTCGGAGAATACAAACTCTTCATGATGATGCTATCGTTGTCTCGGCAATGATAGTAAATTATGATATAAAAAAAAATTAGTGGATAATGAAAGCTCGATAGATATTTTATTTTACTCGATTTTTTTTCGAATGCGACTACCGACTGATCGACTTAGAAGAATCTCGACGCCATTAGTCAGCTTTACTGGAGATACGGTTACTGTGGAAGCAGAAATCACTCTTCCATTAATTATAGGAACTGAACCATAATAGAGTACTGTTCTTATGACATTCACGATTGTTCGAGTTCTCTCGACTTATAATATCATACTCGGACGATCTGGACTTAATGCTCTGAGAGCAGTAGTCTCGACTTATCAACTACTAGTCTGATTCCTGACAAGAAATGAAGTCGGAGAGATGTTTGGAGATCAACAACTTATCCGATGCTGCTTCTTGATTTTCACACAAAATAATCAATCTGAAGACTCTTTATCTATTGATAAATTGGATCAAAGAGAGAATGAAAAAAAGACGAACCAGTCAAGCAACTGATTTTCATCCCACTAAAAGAAGAGGATCTTGAGAAGACGGTCCAAATTGGATCGTAGTTGCCTGATCCAGAGCGGCAATAACTAATAAATCTACTAAGAGCAAATATCGATATTTTTGTTTGATCGGTTACTGATATGCCAGGCATTCCTTCGGAGGTAATAATCCATCAGCTAAATATTGATCCAAAAGTTAAGCTGGTGAGATAAAAGAAAAGATCTTTTGCACTTGAAAAGTAGAAGGTTATCGATGAAGAAGTCGATAAGCTCCTCACAGCTGGCTTCATCAGAGAAGTTAATTATTCTGATTGGCTCGTCAATGTAGTAATGGTGAGAAAAACCAATAAAAAGTGGAGAATCTATATCGACTACATAAATCTAAATGAAGCATGTCTGAAGGACAGTTTTCCATCATCAAAAATTGATCAACTAGTTGATACGATTTTGGGACACCAACTCTTAAGTTTCATTGATGCCTTTGTAGGCTACAATCAGATTCTGATGGCACCCAAATATGAGGTGCATACAGCCTTCATAACTGACAAAAACATCAATTGTTATAAAGTAATACCTTTCGATTTAAAAAATATCGGAACCACATATCAACGGCTAGTTAACAAAATCTTTAAGGCACAGATTGGATGAAATATGAAAGTTTATGTGGATGATATACTGATAAAAAAATTTTAAACTACTGATCATATTCGGGATCTCGAAGAAGTCTTCAGCACACTTCGACGACATCAGATGAAATTGAATCTGACTAAGTGTGCATTCGGAATAACTTCTGAAAAATTTTTCAGATTTCTTATATTACAATGAGGAATCAAGTCCAATCTCGAGAAAATAAAGGCTATCATCAACATGAAGCATCCAAGCTTCAAAAAAAAGATACAACAACTCAATGGAAGGATTGTCGTACTCAGCTGATTCATATTAAGGTCGGCAGAAAGATGCCTGCCCTTCTTCAAGATCTTGAAATAATCAAACGATTTTATATGGTCAGACGAGTGTCGACAATCCTTTGAAGATTTCAAAAGATATCTGGCATCTCCACCATTGCTTACAAAACCAAAGATCAAAAAAAATTTTGTATCTCTACTTGGCGACATCAACAGAGGCGGTTAGTTCAGTGCTTGTCCAAGAAGATGAAAATCGAACTCAACGATCGATCTATTACACTAGCAACGTGCTTTACAATACTGAAGTAAGATATTCAAGAGCGAAGAAGATGATCTACGCTCTAATTATATCATTACAATGACTTCGTCCATACTTTCAAGCACATTCTATCATCATCTTGACAGATCAATCGTTGAAGATAATTTTATATCGGCTTGATACTTCAAGTCGAATGACAAAATAGACGATAAAGCTTGATGAATTTGATATACAATATCACCTACATCCATCAATGAAGGCACAAGTTTTGGCTGACTTCATCGTCGAATGTATAATTTCAGATAATAATCCTGAAGATGAATCCAACGATAAAATAAAGCAAACTACAACTCCCAAGCCCAACTTAATGTCAGTATGGGTGCTATATATTGATGGAGCATCTAATACACAAGGTAGTGAAGCTGGTCTCATCCTCACCAATTCTGAAAGGATTATAATTGAATATGTCCTTCGATTCAATTTTAAAATTTTGAATAACCAAGCCGAATATGAAGCACTCTTATTCAGCTTAAAAATTATCAAGGAGCTTGACATTGATAGTTTGAAAGTCTTTATCAACTCACAATTGATTGCTGGACATGTTAGAGACGAGTTTGAAGCTCGAGATTCTATAATGATGAAGTATCTTCAGAAAGTGAAAGATCATATGTCGACTTTAAAATACTTTGAGATCTTTCACACCCCAAGAACAGAAAATGCTTGAGTCGATGCACTTTCGTGACTCGCAATTACTTCTTTCAACTCATTGGGTCAGACGTTCGTTGAGTATCTTGAACAGACAAGTATTGATAAAGTCAGAGAAGTGCTACAAATCACTAATGAACCAAATTGGATGGATCCGATTATCCAGTACTTGACTGATGAAACTCTATCTATGGATTTCTCAAAAGTCAAACGACTTAGATGGACGAACTCGTAATATATTTTGATGAATGATTAACTATATAAAAGGTCATTCTCTCTCTCCTTACTGAAGTGTTTGGAACTGATAGATATCGACTATACACTTAGAAAAATTTACGAAGAGATTTGTGAAAATCACTTGACGGGCAAATCTTGAGCTTACAAAGTCTTACGACAAGGATATTATTGACCCATCATGAAGAAAGATGCAGTTGAACTTATCCGAAGGTGTGAATCATATCAAAAATATGTAAATATACAACACCAACCGATTAGTCAGCTGACATCAATTATTGCACCATGATCTTTCGTATAATAGAAAATTGACATATTTGGTCCTTTCCTTCCGACATCTAATCAAAAAAAATTTATAGTGATCGTCATTGATTACTTCACCAAATGGGTGGAAGTTGAACCTCTGACTCAAATCACTGAGAGTAAGATGGAAGATTTCATTCAAAAATCAATCATATGTAGATTCGATCTACCACACACCATCGTCACTAACAATGGTCGACAAATTCGACAATCAAAACTTCAAAGAGTTTTATGCGAAATTGCATATTACGTACAAACTCACATTAGTCAACCATCCACAATCCAACGGTGAAGTAGAAGTGACGAACCGAACAATCCTGCATGGACTTAAAACCAGACTGAATGAAGCTAAAGACCTCTAGATGAAAGAACTATATCCGATCTTATAGGCATATCGAATGACTCCTTACATACCAACGAGAGAATCGCTATTTAATCTGGCCTGTGGAATAGAAGCAATGATCCCACTTGAGATCGAATTATCATCAGCAAGGGTGGAACAATACAGTGAGCCAAACAATTCAGAATATTGGAGAGCCGATCTAGATCTACTTTCAGAAGTCTGACAATAAGCTCAAGTTCAGATGGCAGTATATCGACAAAGGGTAGCTCAATATTATAATACAAAAGTTAAGCCGAAGATCTTCCATCCATGAGACCTGATCCTAAGAAAGGCAGAAGTCTCAAAGCCTTTGGACAGGAGAATTATCTTCAAATTGGAAAGGATCCTATAGAATAATTGAAACACTTAGACTGGATACATATTGGCTAGAAACTCTTGAAGGAACAGCTATTCTACGAACGTAGAATGCTGACAACTTAAAGATGTATCATTAATAAAGTTGTTCATATGTACAGTATTCAGAATGAAACATTTAATTTCAGAATCACAAAAATTTTAGCCAATTATGAAGTGATATTAAACCGACAAATGGACGATCAACTCCTATCGATTATATTTTGATTTTTCACTGTAAAAATTGATATACCGACTATATCTCGACTTTCACTGTAAAAGTTGATATACCGACTGTATCTCGATACCGACTATATCTTGACTTTTCACTGTAAAAGTTGATTGAATGACTATTTATACCGACTTAGTTTTAACTAACTAGAACATTATGTCAATATGATCCAGGTCGGATTGAAATTATACCGATTTGACTACGATCGGTCGAAGGATATTCGGTTTGCCATCGATTATCAAATAACTAGACATACTAATCCAACTACGATCGATCAAAGGATATTTGGCTTATTACCGTTTATCTTGATACCTAAAAGGTAAAGTATATCAATGGATATTCGACTAGACTAACAAATAATTCTATAAGTACTATTGAATGTTCGACTTTTCGATCGATATTCGATAGTAAAATGATAATTTTACGACATTGCAAATATATAGAAAAGATAGAGTTGGTACTTAAAATTTTTTTTTCATTCATTGAAAAAAAATTACAAAATTGGATCGAAGTCTGATTGTAAAAAGAAAATAAAAATATTACACCGACCACCAGTCGTCGTCTCTATCTCCTTGCTCTGGCTCAGCATCAGCGACTGGAACATCTTTTGGTGCAGTCGGTGCAACATCTTCAGTCGGCACAGTCCCTTCTTCGACAGCTTCATCTTCTGATGTAGGAGGAATGATGCTGCTCAAGTTCAGATTCGGGTATAACTTTTCGATCGTATCTTAATCATCCTCATACCCGATGCAGTAAGAGGCAAACCCACCTTCGAGGATTTCTTCCTTGAATTCTTTCAGTTCTTGAAGTTTTTAACAGCTTGGTTCAGAGCTTTCCTTGCCGACTCTGCTTCAGCTTTTGCCAACTCTGCGTCAACTCTTGCGAAGGCCGACTCAGCATCGGTCAGTGCCAACCTTTTCAGGATGGCCCAATGCCTTCCACGTTTGGCTTCGAGTTCATCAATGCAGCCATCCTTTTCTCATCGAAGCCAATGGATGGAGTACTATTTACTCTTGATCTACAACTCAAGAGATAAAATATTTTGACGAACTGACTTAAGTTCGGCTCCAGAAGATTATAGAACGGTGGTCAAATGGGAGACTTCTTCCTAAAGCTTCATCTCTTGCTCAGTCGCCGTCTGAAGTTGCTCAAGGGCAGCCATCTTCTTAGCATTGGCAATCGCTATCTTATCCAACCATGACCAACAGAAGTCGGCAATCTTCTGATAGCCGACCTCCAGATCATGCATATCGTGTGCCCACTGAAAGTAGAAGATAAATCAAGTCAGACAAAAAAAGATGTCAGAAAACTTACCCCGAGTATCATCGGGTAAAAGAAAGAAAATATCTCAGCTATTGTCTGATTCTTCCTATTCTCCCGATCAGTCTGGAGAAGACTAGCTTGGATGAATTGCTTGGCCAATGCTAGATTGGCCAAGGTCGATTCACCCTCGAGAATTCTAATGTCAAAAAGAACGGGATGGCCCGTCGACGATCCATCATCTGCCGAAGTCATCAGTGCCTTCCCCCGATCTCTTATCGATAGCCCCGCACTTGAGAACACAGAAAAGTCGGCGCTCAACTGTGCCCGAGAATGTTCCACTACCAGAACAGCTGGAGTAGCTGTGGATCATTCTGGCTCGGCTACGACTTTTGCCTTGGTCTGAGCTTCAGTTGATGGAACTGCCAACAGTACTACTGCAGCTCCGTCTTCTCCTACCGCCCCATCTTCAACGAATGGCACCTCAGGGAGTGTTGTCGAGGCCGACAACACCAAAACTGGCTCGAAAACTGACTCCGATGGAATGTCGAATTCCCTCACCGGTGTAGATGGAGTAACTATTTGACCCTTCTTTGGCGGTCGGGAGGGTCCAGCTTCGGACGCTGCCTTCTTCTTGACAGCATGCTAACGAATGTTGGCAGATGACACTCGTATCCTCGGCTGCATGGCTGTAATCAGAACAAAAATTTAGTATAGTTCAGAAATAAACAAAAGCAAAAAGTAAACAGCTGACTATGTAATACCTAAAGAGGTGACCGAACTAAAGTCGGCATCGTAGAGAGCTTGTTAGGTCATCAGCTCTCGCTGTAGTGGAACTGTCATGTCCTTCAGTCGGTGAAAATCTTTTCGATCATCAACCTCCACCCGACTATTCTCGTTGGGGCCAGTCCTTGGATCACCCCAGCACGAAGAAAAGCTCTAGAGAAAAGAAGAAGAAACAAAGAAAAATTGATTCTTCCATTTATGAATGGATGATAGAAGACCGATGATGAAAGAAAGACCTTTTTTTAAGTTGAAGAACCACCAATCTTTGACCTTAGGATGAGGATGAAGGACAAAGAAAGTTCGAAAGAGAGAAGGACGAGGCTCAGTCGGTATGAGCCGACATAGCAAAGCAAAATTGATGATCAACCGGACAGAGTTCGGAGCTACCTGAGCAGAACAGAGATCGTAATAGTCAAAAAGATTCTGGACGAACTTCGAAATCAAAAATCGAAGACTGGCCCGAAGATCTTCGATATAAAATACGACCTGACCCGGAGGAAGAAAATTAACCCGACCGTCCACATCAGGAGCAAAGAGCTGATACTGCTCTGAGATACAATACCACTCTCGGAGCCGTTCAACGTTAGACCTGAATAAGGAAGAAACTTCCATTTTCAGATCCGATGGAGATTCATCGGTTGGATTTCCCGACCGACTATCCCGAGAGAAGAAGCCCTAGCCATAAAGATGGAAAACTAGAGAAAATCCTAAAATAAAAACTCAAAGGGAAGACGGACCCAAGGAGAAGGATGAGAAAACTTGATCTAAAGCTAAAAAAGGATGGAGAAGAGACCTTGGAGCTCTGGTACTGGGGCGATCTTCCGGCATAACCTTCCGCTGCAGAGGATGGTGACAAATGCAAAATAAAAGTTTGGCTGAAAGTGACTTCATATATATAGGATCCCTCAACGATCTAGATGAAATCGGTCAAATCTGAATCTCATCAGATGATGATATGTGGCAACATCCAGACCGACCATTGATCAAATGGTTCGACGCACTTGCTTCTGATCGTGCCACCTTACTGTTATCCACGTGAACAGCTTCCATCCAATGATATTTGGATACGTGGTCAAGATCTACTGATCAGAATCAAATCGTCCGGATGTCCTTGGTACCAAATTATCTTATCGAAATGACAGTCCAATAATGATTTCGCAGCTATCGAAATAACAAAATAGCTGATGATCTCTCGTATTCTAAAAATTATAAAGGCCAGTAGCCGAATCATAGCTCGAGGTGACACATGACGATTTCCTTCGTCCAACATGACAGACCACGTGATAATGTACATATCAGACTACTTTAGACTCGAGAGTGGAGGGCAACTGTTGGGACAATTCAACCGACCCCTGACTCTGACTATACATCGACTTTATGAACGTATTACTCCGACTAACAATCAATTGATCGACCGACAGTTGGCTACTATCAACCAACAATGGACAACTTGGTTAACCTTCGATCGAAGACCATCTGTATATCAGAGTTATCGATCGATTCTCATTCGGATCTTTAAGACTACCGACTTATTACTATTATCGACATATAGTCGGTCTATCTTCTCAACATATCCTAACCGTTATGAACGATTATCGACTACATGTCATGATCATTAGTGAAAATAAACAACTCACTAACTCCATAATTATGGTTCGATAATTTAACACCATAAAAAGTAGGACCACGTGTTCGACGGTTACATCAGAATCATTTATAAAAAAGAGGTAAATGAACAGCATAGGAGAGACAACTTTGGACTAATATCCTGTCATTTCGATTACTCATTATCTGCTGTTTACCAATTTTTTGCTGACTTAAGCATCGTAGGGTCTCCATCGGACACGATTCTAGTCTGAGAGGACTTTGTTTTGCAGGTGCTTTTCACCGGCGACAGACGACAGGGGATTGATCACAACAAAACTAATTGACTCTGTTAGTAAGAGTTTCATTCCAATTAATCTGACCTTTGAGTTTTCTCTTTTCAGATAGATGCCAGCCAGAGAAAACGTGGCAAAATAGAAAGCTTGTCCCATATGATATCATCTTGTGCATACATTGAAAAATTTTTGTTCCTTCGATATAGTGCACCTAAGAGACTGAACACCTAGCACCCCTTCATTGATCGACAGGTATACCGCATCTCAAGCTACAAGATGTACTCCAGCTTCGCCGCCCTCTCTCTGAGATTAGCTCTAGAGAAAATTTCTAAACTACCACTCAACCCTCGCCAGAAGGATCCTTAGAGCAATGGTATGGTATTGAAGAGGCAAAAATAGTACTAAGGACTGACCTGATCAGGATGACTCTAACCATCACTAACAGTACTCTGCATTGCTACCTCTCAAGATGTCTACGAATTGAATCCTCCAGCTTAGTACAATCAGACCTCTGAAGATATTGTCCAGTGATAGGAACTATGAGGTAGCACAGGACTTCAAAATGCTCCATGATTCCGAGGATCTCCATGATTGCTTGCTTATACTGAGTTTGGGTCTTTGGATTGAAATAAACAACTGACTTCGTCAGGTTCACTCTTTGATCAGATGCCATACAGTACTCCTCTATGATCCTCCTAAAGACTATCGCATTTTGAACTAATGCTCGGCCCATCGATAAACAATCATTTACAAAGAGTAGGTGCGAGATTTGCTGAGCCCTAAGAGTCATCCTGTAAGAGTCTATAACCCGGCTAATGGTTGCCAATCGTAAAGCACAAGACAAGATGTTAGTACAAATAATGAATAAATAAAGAGATAGAGGACCATCTTAATGGAGGCCGATAGAGGAGTGAAAGAAATTCATTGGTGTGCCATCAATCATGATGGAGAAAGATGGAGCATACACACATCCCCTTATCCAGCTGATCCAATGATTTTGGAACCCAAAGCACTCTAGGGTCTGGTAGAGGAACTCTAAGCATATCTGGTCATGGGCTCATTCCATATCAAGTTTGATAGCTGTTGGTGCAAAAATCTGCTTGCGTCGGAGAAGCTGGAGTCAAGGGAGTCGCGGTCGCCGCCGGGACCTGCAAAAGAAGTCTAAACCGAAGGTGGGGTTTCTCCGGCAAGACCCTCCGACGCTCAAGTCAGTTCTCTACCTCAACAAGAATGGAGTGCTCGAACGAAAATTTTAGCAGAGTTTCTAGGTAAAACGAGAGCTTATCGAATAACGTATCTGGGGTTCTCCCTTTTATGGACGGAGGGGGCAACAAACTGATGGTGACGCCTGTAACCGTCTGATAGTGGGCCGCCAATGGTCAGGAAAAGTTTGTTGCGGCTAGTAGTGGGGTGGACCCGTGGCTATTACCGGGGCGTGCCACGTGGAGTCTGCCACGAGAAGCAGAGCGGCGTCCGTTGTCGCGATTTGCCAGAGGATAGGAGAATCATGCGGTATCCGTCGTAGAAAGTGGAGCAGGATCGTGGCCATTATTACGGCCTGCCAAGGAGTGATGGAGCCATATGGAATCCGTCGCAGGAGGTGGAGCAGGGTCGTGGAGTGATGGAGCCGCATGGAATCTGCCGCAGGGAATGGAGCAGAATCGCGGCTGTTACTGCAGCGCGCCAGGGGGCGAAGGTCTGCCGACTGAAGTCCGACTGGAGTGTCTGGCGGAGAGAGGTGGTTAGCCATCTGTCCAAGAGAAGCTCGGAATCCAGCTTTCGCAGGAGTTCGGATGAAGTCTTCCTTCAGTCACAGCCGGGGGCGGGGCCCGGCTCCCGTAGGAGTCCGGACGGAGCTTACCAGCAGTTGAAGTTGGCGACGAAGTCCGACTTCCGTAGGAGTCCGGGCGGAGTCCTCCTTGCGATTGGAGTCGTGGACGGAGTCCGGCTCCCGTAGGAGTCCGGGTGGAGTCTTCCTGCAATTAAAGTCAGGTGCGAAGTCTGGCTCCCTAGGGGTCCGGACGGAGCTTACCAGCAGTCGAAGTTGGCGATGGAGCCCGGCTCCCGTAGGAGTCCGGGCGGAGTCCTCCTTGCGGTTGGAGTCGTGGACGGAGTCCGGCTCCCGTAGGAGTCCGGGCGGAGTCTTCCTTGCGGTTGGAGTCATGGACAGAGCCCGGCTCCCGTAGGAGTCCGGACGGAGTCTTCCTGCAATTATAGTCAGGTGTGAAGTCCGGCTCCCGTAGGAGTCTGGACGGAGCTTACCAGTAGTTGAAGTTGGCGACGGAGCCCGGCTCCCGTAGGAGTCCGAGCAGAGTCCTCCTTACGGTTGGAGTCGTGGACGGAGCCCGGCTCCCGTAGGAGTCTGGGTGGAGTCTTCCTTACGGTTGGAGTCGTGGACGGAGCCCGACTCCCGTAGGAGTCCGGGCGGAGTCTTCCTGCAATTATAGTCAGGTGAGAAGTTCGGCTCCCGTAGGAGTCCGGACGGAGCCTACCAGCAGTTGAAGTTGGCGACGGAGCCTGACTCCCGTAGGAGTCCGGGCGGAGTCCTCCTTGCGGTTGGAGTCGTGGACGGAGCTCGGCTCCCGTAGGAGTCCGGGCGGAGTCTTCCTTGCGGTTGGAGTCGTGGACGGAGCCCGACTCCCATAGGAGTCCGGGCGGAGTCTTCCTGCAATTATAGTCAGGTGCGAAGTCCGGCTCCCGTAGGAGTCCGGACGGGGTTTATCAGCAGTTGAAGTTGGCGACGAAGCCCGGCTCCCGTAGGAGTCCGGGCGGAGCTTACCAGCGGTTGAAGTTGGCGACGAAGCCCGACTCCCGTAGGAGTCCGGGCGGAGCTTACCAGCGGTTGAAGTTGGTGACGGAGCCCGGCTCCCGTAGGTGTCCGGACGGAGTCCTCCTTGCGGTTGAAGTCGTGGGCGGAGCCCGACTCTCGTAGGAGTCCGGGCGGAGTCCTCCTTGCGGTTGGAGTCGTGAACGGAGCCCGGCTCTCGTAGGAGTCCGGGCGGAGTCTTCCTTGCGGTTGGAGTCGTGGATGGAGCCCGACTCCCGTAGGAGTCTGGGCGGAGTCTTCCTGCAATTAAAGTCAGGTACGAAGTTCGTCTCCCGTAGGAGTCCAGACGGGGTTTATCAGCAGTTGAAGTTGGCGACGAAGCCCGGCTCCCGTAGGAGTCCGGACGGAGCTTACCAGCGGTTGAAGTTGGCGACGAAGCCCGGCTCCCGTAGGAGTCCGGGCGGAGCTTACCAGCGATTGAAGTTGGTGACGGAGTCCGGCTCCCGTAGGAGTCCGGACGGAGTCCTCCTTGCGGTTGAAGTCGTGGGTGGAGCCCGGCTCCCGTAGGAGTCCGGACGGAGTCCTCCTTGCGGTTGGAGTCGTGAACGGAGCCCAGCTCCTGTAGGAGTCCGGGCGGAGTCTTCCTGCAATTAAAGTCAGGTGCGAAGTCCGGCTCCCGTAGGAGTCCGGACGGGGTTTATCAGCAGTTGAAGTTGGCGACGAAGTCCGGCTCCCGTAGGGGTCCGGGCGGAGCTTACCAGCGGTTGAAGTTGGCGATGAAGCCCGGCTCCCGTAGGAGTCCGGGCGGAGCTTACCAGCGGTTGAAGTTGGTGACGGAGCCCGGCTCCCATAGGAGTCCGGGCGGAGTCCTCCTTGCGGCTGAAGTCGTGCGCGGAGCCCGGCTCCCATAGGAATCCAGGCGGAGTCTTCCTTACGGTTGGAGTCGTGGACGAAGCCTGCAAGGGTCAATCCCGCTGAGAACTTCGGCTGTGGGTATTTTATACCCAACATCAGTTCCCCTACTTTCGAGTTTGAATTTCGAATGAAGGAAGTACAGAGAGATTGGCATAGCCGAAGTTCTCCCCTCGAATCCTGCGCACAGTCGCTCCCAGATATTTTGGCATTAAATGTGCGCGTGCTGGAGTCTTTTCGAATTGGGGCGATACGAAGGGACCCTTCGAAATTTTCGCTGGTACACTGGCCTAGGTACGGCGCAATAATGGCCCTGCCAACTGTCAGCCGCTTTTAGCCGCCTGTCGGGGCGAGTGGGACACGTGTCGGGTGCGGGCCGGCCTGGGGGGATTCGCGATCATTATGGCACCGGATCCCAGGGTCTATTTAAACCCGTCCTTCCCCCCTTTTGGGGCCCTACTCCGCTCCAGAGTTCTACCAGTGTCTGCCCTTCCTTCGAGAGTCTTGTTTCTGTTGGCGTCTTCTCGGGCCATAGGCGCCCTTCGAGTCGTCCCTGTCCTCGCCCCTCTGCATCCCTCTGAGCGATCTAGGTTAGTTCCAGAACCTTCATCTTTCTTCCCACCACTTAGGGGCTTTTTCTTTGCCATTTTTTTTTCTGTTGTATTCCTTTGAGTTAGTCTCCTCTGGCCTCCCGTCCTTTATCCTGTCCGTCTTCTCTTGGATCTTTAGAGTCTTCATTCGGAGTTATTCGAAATGTCTTCCGACTCTTCTGCTCCCAGCGGTTCCGGGAGTTCTTCCGCCTCAACCCCCCAGGTCCCTCGTTCTGTAGACGAACCCGCACCTGGGGCTGGGCTCCATCCGATTTTTGCACCGGGCGCCGTTCCATGCTCCCTGACTCCGGATGAACTCCTTCTGATAAGGGTTCAGTATGGAGTTCCTTCGAAGTACGACCTGGAGCTGCCTGGCCCCTCCGACCGGGCTAGCACTCCCCCACCCGGTCGTTTTTGCTTGTATCAGGAGGTGTTCCGTGCCGGACTCCGGCTTCCACTTTCATCCTTTATTGTCGCCCTCTTCCGCTTCCTAGACATCTCCTTGGCTTCTGTTGCTCCAAATTCTTTTAGGTTTTTGATAGGATTTCTCTCCCTTTGCCACGTAGTCGAGGTCCAACCATCCCTCTCTCTGTTTAGGCACTTCTATACCTTCAAACGTCATCCTTCGACGAAGAACTGGTGGTATTTGTCCCCTCAGTTCGACAAGAAGGGGTTGCTGAAAGGTGCCCCTTCTTCAATCCACAACTGGAAGGAGAAATACCTCTTCGTCCACTGCCCGACCCTGAGGCTGGGCCTGCCCCCTTGGGGCTCCCTGAGGGATTCTGTCCGTCGGGCCCCCAGCCTGGGGGAGGATGACCTCCAGGCTGTCCGGAAGCTTCTCGCCTATTCCGCTCCTTCCCTTCCCAACCTTCTGAGGGAGCAATTTTTGTTCAACATTGGCCTGAGCCCCCAGGATCCTGCGAGTACTTCACCTTTTCCTTTCTCTTCTTTTTCTTCTGTCCTTCTTCTTTCTCTTTTCTCCCTTTTTTTTTGTGCCACTCCTTTTTTATCCCATTATTGATTTCTGATCTCTCTCCTCTTTCTCTTTATCTCTTTTCTTTTTTTTTAGGAATGGACGCCGAAGCAGTACGGATGCTTGTTAGGAGCCTCAAGGCCAACAAAAGAAAGGGTGCCACGGCCTCCGGATCGGCAAAGAGGGCCAGGGCGGAGGAGTCGAGCTTGGCGCACCCGCCCAAGCGGCTTCAGCGATTGACATTCCCTCGGATGCCGAACCTACGGCCCCCCGGGCCTCTTCGAGGAGTCCACCGACTGGGGCTCCCATTTCGGGGGTCCGCCCCATGGAGGCACCAGTAGTGGAGAGGGGGAAGAGAAGGAAGTCGGTGGCCCGCAGGGTGAGTAGTCACCGAGCCATCGCTGACGAGTCCCTCTGTTCCAAAGAGGAGCCGGAGAATCCCTTCAATGACAGGAACTTGATCAGGCGGTTGATCGACAGCTGCATCCTGCCCGAAGTCATCGAGAGGATCGACCGCGTCGATCCTGAGCAGCGGATCTGGGACTCCCTAGGGTCCTTCCTCGAGGTAAACAAATCTTCATTTAACCGGCTATTCGACCCTTGTTCTGATCCCCTTGTCGCCCTTGCAGATTGCGCACCAGCTCCTCGCCAACATCGAGGCGACGAACCGGGCGAGGAGGGACGCCGTCCAGGTGGAGGAGCACTGTCGGGCCGAGGTCGCTCGCCTTAAAGAAAAGACAGCCGAAGTAGTCGCCCTCCAAGAGGCCCTGGAAAGAGAGAAACAAGCCCGGGAGGAGGAGAAGTAGACCTTGGAGGAGACGGTGAGAAAGGCGGAGGCCGAGGTCGCCAACTTGGCTGAGCAGATTTCAGTCCTGATCTCGGAGGCCAGGGTCCTTGCGGTAGAGGAATTCAAGACCTCCACGGAGATGAGGGACTTGAATATCCAATTCGGCCAGGAGGTGTTCATCAAGGGGTTTGAGCTCTGCCAGGAGAAGGTGACCAAAAATTTTTGGAGCTCGACCTCAGCTTCCTAGGTGAGGAGTCCGAAGACGAGGTCGGTCCCTCGCCTGCTGCCGCAGCCCCCCCTCCAGGGACGCCAAGCTCTCCAACCCCTGCCTCCGAGGTCTGAGACCTCTGACCTTGTATTTTCATTTTACCGTAATTTTTCTTTTCCTTTTTGTCTTCAAGAATCATCCAATCAATAAAGTTGAATTTCTTATCGTGGGTGGCTTCTCCCTCCTCCCTTTCTTCTCTCTGCTTTTCTTTCTGTGATGGGTCGTGTCTTGACACTTTTGCCTTCCGATGGCAATGTTCTGCAGAAGCACTTCCCCTGCCCCTGGGGATTCCGCTGAAGTCGACGATCCAGCGGCTGGAGAAGGAAGTTCTTCACTTGATGAAAAAGACAAGGAAGATGGAAGGCGAGCTTCGCAGATTGAGAAAGGGTCATTCTGAAGCCACCGTGGAGGCCACCCGCTTTCGGAATCTCCACGTGAAGGGGATCATGGAGTACAGCTGGAGGAAGGCAGACTTCGCGAAGGAGCTTGAGGAATGCAAGAAGAGCGCCAGCAGCCGAATTTGAGCTCAAGCTGCCAAGATTAGCGCTCTCAGGGTGGAACTGTCGGCTGCGATGGAGAAGATCGGCCAGCTGGGAGGAAGTTCATCCCGGCTCTTGGCTCGGGCCGACGGCGATCGGAAGTGGTCGAAGAGGGTCTCCGACCTTCAGCAGCAGCTTCAGGACACCGAGGTGAGTTACGACGTGCATCGGGCCGGTTGGCGCAGGCAGGTAGAGGAATATAAAGGGAGACTCAGGGTGGCGACCGACGAAGTCGCCCATCTTCAGAGGCAGCTGGCTGACAGGGCTCAGCTGACTTCTGCCCGGGATTCCAATGAACTCCAGTCCCTGAGAGAAACCGTCGAAGGGCTTTCTGTCGCCCTTGGGGAAAGGATGGCTGAGCTGCAGCAATTAAAAATTCAGCTGGCATACGAGCAGCAGGCCGTCACGGACGTGGAGGCGGAATCTGAGGTCCTGAGAAAGAGCGTCGAGAGGCGGAGACCGAGAGCCAGTGACTTCGTCAGGTGCTCCAGGACTCACTGCTGAAAAGGAGAGAGCTAGAAGAAGAGATTGAGAATCTAAGGCAGTCCTGGATGAGGGGTGGAGCGAATAATTCTAGGTCGGAAGGAGCAGAGCTTTCCTAGGGCTCTTTTTGTCCTTTTGTCTTTTCATGTATACATTTTTCCTTTTGTTGTTTCGTCCCGCTTTTGTCGTTTTGCTTTTCTTTCTTTGGCCTTCCGGGCTTTGTAGTGTACATTTCACAAATGGAATGAAAAGGAGATTTTGTGTTACCTCATCCGCACGTTGTATTAAATTATCGTCCGCCGAACTTCTCTTGTCGTTCGACTTGTCTGACGTTGACATCGTTGGGAGGTGCCCAGTCATCGATGCACTGGTTTGCTTTCCCCGTCGTTCATGGCCGCAGGCCCGAGCTTGGTGGTCCAAACTCTGCATTACTTCGGAGACGTCGCCGTCTTCTTGACCTGTGTCGAGAGCCTTCTTAGAGGTCGGGGATGTTTGGTAGGAACTTCCCGTCTTTGTTGAGATGAGGTTCCTGAGGTCTTTGGTGTGGTTTGTCCTTCATCTATTTCCGACGTAGCTCGTCGCTCTTCCTCTTTAATTTCTCTCCTCTTTTCAGAGTGAGGGCCCTCCCCTCGCTTTTTGCGGGGTTGCGTAGGAGTGTGAAGGTGCTGCTGAGGGGCCTTTTTCCTTCATCCGATCTTGTCGGACGGTCGGATTATGTCACCGTCAGAACGAGGTTCTTCTCCCGTTCCCAACGGGGCCGCGGGGGCACATAAGGGCCATCGCAAGGGTCTCTCCCCCCATCCGGTCTAAAAGAACCGGGCCTTCGACTTTGCTCATGTCAGGACGAGGTTCTTCTCCTGTTCCTGACATGGCTGTGGGGGCACATTAGGGCGTTGTAAGGCCTCTCCCCCCATCCGATCTAAAAGAATCGGGCCTTCGACTTCGCTCATGTCAGGATGAGGTTCTCCTCCTGTTCCCAACATGACTGTGGGGGTACATTAGGGCGTTGTAAGGCCTCTCCCCCCATCCGGTCTAAAAGAACCGGACCTTTGACTTTGCTCATGCCAGGATGAGGTTCTCCTCCTATTCCTGATATGGCTGTGGGGGCGCATTAGGGCGTTGTAAGGCCTCTCCCCCATCCGGTCTAAAAGAACCGGGCCTTTGACTTTGCTCATGCCAGGACGAGGTTCTCCTCCTGTTCCTGACATGGCTGTGGGGGCTTAGGGCGTTGTAAGGCCTCTCCCCCATCCGTCTAAAAGAACGGCCTTGACTTTGCTCATGCCAGGACGAGGTTCTCTTCCTGTTCCTGACATGGCTGTGGGGGTGCATTAGGGCGTTCTAAGGCCTCTCCCCCCATCCGGTCTAAAAGAACCGGGCCTTTGACTTTGCTCATGCCAGGATGAGGTTCTCTTCCTGTTCCTGACATGGCTTTGTTTTAAGCATTTGAAGGGATTATACCCAGTCGTGACAAATCCATGCCAAATGGGAAGAGTATGTCAAGTCGAAAGGAATTTAGATTCAAGGCGAAATCGTAAGCGATATATTTACAGGTTTCTCGAGTCCCATGGTTGTGGAAGGTCTGCTCCTCCTTGAGACCCTCCGGCGATGGAGTCGATGGTCCCGATGGGAGGCCGATCTCCGGGCTGCTCCTCCCTTCTTGGCGGTTCAGGTTGCGGCAGGGCCCTTGGCCGATCTCCTCTACCCTCAGGCTGACGTCGGATGAACCTGTCGAGTCGACCTCGCTGGATGAGCTCCTCGATCTCATCTCGGAGCTGGATGCATTCCTCAGTGTCGTGGTCGTGGTCGCGGTGGTAGAGACAGAACTTGTTGGGGTTGCGCTTCCCGGGGTGTGTGCGCATCCTCTCCGGCCTAGGGAGCTGCTCCCTGACCTCCATCAGTACCTGGGTCTTCGAGGCATTGAGGGGGGCGTAGTTGCGGAACCTTCCCGATGGAGAACCCCACCGAACCCCGCGATCCGGACTCCTCTGCCTACGCACCCGGGTGGAGTATGGGCACGCTTGTGCCCAGGAGGGGATCGAGAACGCGGCCGAGCTTCTCTCGACCTTTTTTCGACTGCGGGCTTACTCGAGTCTCCCGCCTGCCGCTCTCTCGCGGTCTCCTCATCCTTCATTTTGAAGGCTTCTTTCGCTCGGGCGTATCCTTCAGCCCAAGCCAACAAATCAGCAAAATCCTGAGGTACTTCTTCTCCAGGGAGAACAAAAGGTCATTCTTCTGAAGGCCGCCCTTCAGAGCGGCCATTGCGACTGATTGGTCCAAGTTCCGGACCTCCAGCGCCGCGACGTTGAAACGCTTGATGTAGGCCCGAATGGACTCCCCTTCCCTCTGCTTGATATTGATGAGGGACTCCGAACCCTTCCGGGGGCACCGACTGCTGACAAAATGGGCCACGAATTGGTGGCTCATTTGATCGAAGGAAAAGATGGTACCTGGCTTCAAAGCCGAGTACCAATTTCTCGCCGCTCGTTTCAAGGTGGATGGGAAGGCTCGGCATAGAATGGCATCGGGAGCGCCGTGAAGCAGCATCATCGTCCGGAAGGCTTCCAGATGATCAACCGGGTCCGAAGTCCCGTCGTAGCATTCGAACTGGGGGAGCTTGAAGTTTGGCGGGATCGATTCCTGCATGATCATTTGAGAGAAGGGAGGGTCAGTGCAAATATCCTCACCATAAGCGGGGGAGCATGGTGGAGTTCTTCGATCCGTTGGTTCATCTCTTGGAGTCTCTGGTCTAGAAATTCTCTCGACTTCGAGTCTCGAGGGTCCTCTGGCAGAATAGAGGCAGGGATCTTCCAGGGGTGGAGTCGTGATCCGATTGAGGGCTCTCCACCCTCGAGTTCGCTTTCTCAGGAAGGACGGGGCGGCTGGCCCAAGTGGCCCACCCCACCGCCGGATTCTGGTGTTCCGGCGACACCCTTTCCAGGCGCACTGATGCCTGCGGCTACTGCTGCTGCTGCATAACCTGCACAGCTTCTGTGAGGCCTCTGACCTGCTGTGCTAGCAGATCAAACTGCTACGCGCCGACCGCCGTCGTCGGAGGAGGGGAGGAGGTTGAGAAACAGGAGGGGAGGCCGGAGCCTGAGATCTGGCCGTGGAGGCCGTGGATCGTCGCATGGACGCCTTGCGGGGAGGCATCGAGCAAGGACCAAATGGAGAAAGGAGGAGGGGATGCCGGAAGAAATGCCCGGGGGCGGTCCCGTTGAGCGCTCCTTTAAGAACAAGATACTGCGAAGACATACCCCTTCTCTAGCGTCAATCCTGTTGGTGCAAAAATCTGCTTGCGCCGGAGAAGCTGGAGTCGAGGGAGTCACGGTCGCCTCGGGACCTACAAAAGAAGTCTAAATCGGAGGTGGGGTTGCTCCGACAAGACCCTCCGATGCTCAAGTCAGTTCTCTACCTCAACAAGAATGGAGTGCTCGAACGAAAATTTTAGCAGAGTTTTAGGTAAAATAAGAGCTTATGGAATAACGTATCTGGGTTCCCCTTTTATAGGCGGAGGGGGCAACAAACTGATGGTGACACCTATAACCGTCTGGTAGTGGGCCCCCATAGTCAGAAAAAGTTTGTTGCGGAGAGTAGTGGGGTGGACCCATGGCTATTACCGGGGCGTGCCACGTGGAGTCTACCACGAGAAGCGGAGCGACGTCCGTTGTCACGACCTGCCAGAGGATAGAAGAATCGCGCGGTATCCATCGCAGGAAGTGGAGCAGGATCGTGGCCATTATTACGGCCTGCCAAGGAGTGATGGAGCCGCGTGGAATCCATCGCAGGAGGTGGAGCAGGGTTGTGGAGTGATGGAGCCGCATGGAATTTGCCGCAGGGAATGGAGCAGAATCGCGGCTGTTACTGCAGCGCGCCAGGGGATGAAGGTCTGTCGGCTGAAGTCCGGCTGGAGTGTCTGGCAGAGAGAGGTAGTTAGCCATCTGTCCAAGAGGAGCTCGGAATCCAGCTTTTGCAGGAGTTCGGATGGAGTCTTCCTTCAGTCACAGCCGGGGGCGGAGCCCGGCTCTCGTAGGAGCCCGGGCGGAGCTTACCAGCAATTGAAGTTGGTGACGGAGCCCGGCTCCCGTAGGAGTCCGGACGGAGTCTTCCTGCAGTTAAAGTCAGGTGCGGAGCCGGCTCCCGTAAGAGTCCGGACGGAGCTTACCAGCGGTTGAAGTTGGTGACGGAGCCCGGCTCCCGTAGGAGTCTGGGCGGAGTCCTCCTTGCGGTCGAAGTCGTGGACGGAGCCCGGCTCCTGTAGGAGTCCGGGCGGTTGAAGTGGTGATGGAGTCCGGCTCCCGTGGGAGTCCGGACGGAGTCCTCCTCGCGATCGAAGTCGTGGACGGAGCCGGCTCCCGTAGGAGTCCGGGCGGTTGAAGTTGGTGACGGAGCCCGGCTCCCGTGGGAGTCCGGGCGGAGTCCTCCTTGCGGTCGAAGTCGTGGACGGAGTCCGGCTCCCGTAGGAGTCCGGACGGTTGAATTTGGTGACGGAGCCCGGCTCCCGTGGGAGTCCGGGCGGAGTCCTCCTCGCGGTCGAAGTCGTGGACGGAGCCCGGCTCCCGTAGGAGTCCGGGCGGAGTCTTCCTGCAGTTAAAGTCAGGTGCGGAACCGGCTCCCGTAGGAGTCCGGACGGAGCTTACCAGCGGTTGAAGTTGGTGACGGAGCCCGGCTCCCGTAGGAGTCCGGGCGGAGTCCTCCTTACGGTTGAAGTCGTGGACAGAGCCCGGCTCCCGTAGGAGTCCGGGCGGTTGAAGTTGGTGACGGAGCCCGGCTCCCGTGGGAGTCCGGACGAAGTCCTCCTTGCGGTCGAAGTCGTGGACGGAGCCCGGCTCCCGTAGGAGTCCGGGTGGTTGAAGTTGGTGACGGAGCCCGGCTCCCGTGGGAGTCCGAGCGGAGTCCTCCTCGCGGTCGAAGTCGTGGACGGAGCCCGGCTCCCGTAGGAGCCCGGGCGGAGCTTACCAGCAGTTGAAGTTGGTGACGGAGCTCGGCTCCCGTAGGAGTCCGGGCGGAGTCTTCCTGCAGTTAAATTCAGGTGCGGAGCCCGACTCCCGTAGGAGTCCGGACGGAGCTTACCAGCGGTTGAAGTTGGTGACGGAGCCCGACTCCTGTAGGAGTCCCGACGGTTGAAGTTGGTGACGGAGCTTGGCTCCCGTGGGAGTCCGGGCGGAGTCCTCCTCACTGTCGAAGTCGTGGACGGAGCCCGGCTCCCGTAGGAGTCCGGGCGGTTGAAGTTGGTGATGGAACCCGGCTCCCGTGGGAGTCCGGGCGGAGTCCTCCTTGCGGTCGAAGTCGTGGATGGAGCTCGGCTCCCGTAGGAGTCCGGGCGGTTGAAGTTGGTGACGGAGCCCGGCTCCCGTGGGAGTCCGGACGGAGTCCTCCTCGCGGTCGAAGTCGTGGACGAAGCCCGGCTCCTGTAGGAGTCCGGACAGAGTCCGGCTCCCGTAGGAGCCCGGGCGGAGCTTACCAGCAATTGAAGTTGGTGACGGAACCCGGCTCCCGTAGGAGTTCGGGCGGAGTCTTCCTGCAGTTAAAGTCAGGTGCGGAGCCCGGCTCCCGTAGGGGTCCGGACGGAGCTTACCAACGGTTGAAGTTGGTGATGGAGCCCGGCTCCCGTAGGAGTCCGGATGGAGTCCTCCTTGCGGTCGAAGTCGTGGACGGAGCCCGGCTCCCGTAGGAGTTCGGGCGGCTGAAGTTGGTGACGGAGCCCGGCTCCCGTAGGAGTCCGGACGGAGCTTACCAGCGGTTGAAGTTGGTGACGGAGCCCGGCTCCCGTAAGAGTCCGGGCGGAGCTTACCAATGGTTGAAGTTGGTGACGGAGCCCGGCTCCCGTAGGAGTCCGGACGGAGTCTTCCTGTGGTTGAAGTCGGGGACGGAGCCTGCAAGGGTCAATCCCGCTGAGAACTTCGACTGTGGGTATTTTATATCCAACAGATATAAAGTGTAGATGGAAAGGAAGATCTATTCGGCCATTGTTGATTTCTTTTTCTGTAAGACGTTTCGACAACAATCATCAATTATTATTCAGAGATTTCAAGGTATGATTGATTGATTGAATTTTATTTTAATTTTTTAGATTATTTTTATATTCTAATCTTCTGTACGAGATTCATGAAAAAATTTTCAACACGCCAGAATCAAAGTGTTTATCGAAAAAAAAAAAAAAAAGACATTCATGGCAAGAATAGTCACGAGGATACATACCGATGTTGAACATGCTAAGTCCAATGGCTGTGCCAGATTTATGGTTACCGAGTCATCAATAATTTTAGGCATTTTGATTCCAAACCTGTAGCCAAAAAAAAAAAAAAAAATTCATAAACTAGGAGAAAAATGAAATTCAAGATTTTCAGTTCAAAATTTTCAGAATCATTATACCAATCAAAGTTGATGAGCAACATTTACATACCCGAAAGCGATAAAAGACCAGATGAGGCCAAAAAAGCTGGCATGAGTGTTTGGGATCCTGCAAAGCTTCCTCCCAGCCACTGTAAGAATAACCCACATCGACGGCGGCGATGGTGGTAGCTTGATCGCCTCCCCCTCTCCCTCTTCCACCAGGTGCCCATTGAAGGCAGCAACAGCAGCCTCTTTCTCCGACATCGGCCGCAACGTCGGAACCGAACCATCCGGTTGGCATCCTTCCGTCGCAGCGCAGCGGGCAGCCATGTACTCGTACAAGAAGATGACAAGATTATACCATACGGCGGCTTGGAGGACGACGATCTGAACCATTAAAGCATCAGTCTGAGGTCCATACATGCCGCGGAGGAGGGGGATTCCCATGACGACGGTGTTAGGGAGCGTGGCGAGGGAGAAGATGGTGATGACCCAGGGGAGGGAGGAGGAGGAGGCGCCGGTGGCGGAGCGGGGGCGGAGGCGGGCCCAGATGAAGAGGATGGTGAGGAGGAGAAGCTTTTGACAGGAGTCGGCGGCAAGGAAGCGGGGGTTCATGGCGTAGGGGTCGTTGGAGGAGAGGAGGTGGAAGGTGAGGAGGGGGATGGCGAAGACGGAGACGAAGCGGTTGATGCCGGTGCATTGGTCGGGGGTGAGGGCGTGCCACCACCGGACGGCGCCGTAGCCCAGGGTCATGGCGGCGTAGAGTGGGGCCATCGCCTCGACCACGCGGTCGAGGCCGAGGCGGAGATCATCTCCTCCTCCTCCTCCTGCTCCTCCTCCTTCTGATCACACCGCCGGCCAGTGAGGGTGGTGTCGCCGGAGACGTGGAGGCATGGCTGGTCGTTCTGGAGGTTTTCTTTTGTTTTTTTTTTTTTTTTTGTTTTTCCTTTTTCGTTGTTTCTGTTTTATTTAAACGGATATAACGTTCATGATGGAATCCCTGCCGTTAGGAGGTCTCACGGTTAAACCGTTATTGACCGTTTCATGGTCACAAATGTCATTAGTTGACCAGGTCTGCGCGGACTGGTTAGTGATTAATGAAATAATTATATGAGAATAAATGTAATGACTGTTACCATCATGATTATTACAACAGAATTATTGTCCACCAATTTTTTTTAAAATCTTGTGCACAAAGGTTTGAGTCTGAACATAATATCTTATTTTAGCGCACAACCCTTGCCATGGGAGATCAACCAGATAATGGTTATTATTTGAATTTCCATTATCAACATAATTTTAAGCTATTAATAACAATTTTAAACATTACAACAACCTTATTTTTTTTCCGAGCCACATGGTTTAGATTTAGAGATCACCAGCATAGCCACATTTTATACTACTAATATCAGGCACGTACAATGATAGGATACACGGCAGGAGATGATCTTCCAAGAAGAGTCAGAGCCACAACCAAAGAGACCTTCAATACTGTGATGGCCCGGCCCGAGTAAAGAATCCCAGCCCATCAAAGTCCAAAAAAAAAAACAAACAAACAGAGGAGAAGACTCCCGAAGAGAGTCTTCTTTCCTCTCTCGTCGGCTCCCAATCGGAGTTGGAAAGATCCCTCCTCTCGCTCTATTTAAGGAGGAGATCCCTCCTCTCTCCCTTCCACCGAAGATCCTAAGCCCAGTCGGCGGCAATCACCGGAAAACTACCGCGGAAGACCGACCTGTGCACGTCCAATTTGCTCGTCGGAAAAGCCTCGCCGGCGTTGGAGGTAAGCCTCTCCCCTTCCTCTCTTCTCTCCTTTTCCTTTCCATACTTGTGTGCACGCTCGCCGACGATCGAAGTCGCCGGATTTTGTTACGGAAGAAATCTTTATTTTTGACGTTTTTTTTATTTTCGATGCCGGTGGTCACCGCCGACCACCGATTTGGCCCTCCTCTTGTCGTTGGGTCATCCCCCTCCTGCCGACGGCCACCCCACGCTGGCTGCACCGTCGATCGAAATTCCAATGAGGGGATTTAAGATCCCCTGTTTCAGTTAAAGCAAGTCCGGGAAAAAGAA